>NC_133170.1:80010000-80267500 GCF_040802235.1 Manis javanica
AAGGCTAAACCCACTTCTGCAAGGTGGGAGCTGTTATTCTCTATGGGGGCTTTTCTGACTTATTGGGGGACTTTGAAGCAGAGAACACAAATACCCCTGGGATGGGTAACACGTTCCAACTAGGCAGTGGCCTAAGTTACCACCTGGGTCCTCAAGAATCTAGCATTTGAGCCAGAGATTGGAGAGACACAGAGCTGATGAGCGTCAAAGCCAGGCTTACCACACTGCTGGACAAATGTGCCCATGTTACAGATGGAACCACAGAGACCCAGAGAGGCACACGCAGTGCCTGAACCAAGACCAGAACCAGGTCTGCAGCCCCCAGCTTAGCGCTCTTTCCTGGAGTGACCGGGGAGGAGGCGTTTCTCATCCCAGAGTAGGAATATGCCATCTTTACATCAGCATTTTAGAAACTTCCAGCATACAGAGGAGTCTGAGACAGGCACTTCCAGGAAGGATGGATGGCTGGAAAGCACGATCTGGTGAAGGGACACAATGGAGAAAGAGCAATTGTATCCTTCCGAAGCCGTCTGCCTCAGGGCTGCCCTCTCCCAGGGTGGGGGGGCCCCAGAGTGGAAGGAGGTGTTTGTCTCTCCAGTAAAGTCCTCTGCAGACTGTCCTCCTTTCTCCACCCTCCACACAGAGGTGGTGCAGTCAAACCATCCTGGACTCTGCAACCTGGCTGCAGAACTGCAGATGCTTCCTCGCTGTGTGACCTCAGGCAAGTGGCTTCACTTCTCTGAGCATCAGTTTCACCATCTATACAATGAGGCTGACAATGCCTCCCCCATAGGATAGTGTAAGGCTTGTAGGTGAAGTATGGTAAATGCCTCATATGTGGGAGGGACTCAGTTTAACATTAGATATGATATAATTAGCTACTAAGAGACTGTTTACCTTATCTGAATGTTGGTAAGAAAACAACACTGGGAGTCAGGTGACCTGAGTTCTAACCTCAGCTCCTGTGTGACCCTGGACAAGTGAGCTAACCTCTCTGGGCTTTTGTTTTCTTAGCTCTGAAATGGGGGTAAGAATACCATTGACCTGGAAGGATTGACACATGGAGTAATTAAGATAATTACTATGCCAGAGGAATTTAGCCAAGTGCATGGTGTGTAGGTGGGACACAATTAGTGCTAGCTGTTATTATTTAGTGGTGGTGTTTTAATTACTTTGGAAACATGAACAAGTCCCCCACCCAACTTTTTTTACTTGTTCTAGTATCTCATTTAGCCCATGGGTGGCCAGGGGGGCTGGTTAAAGGAACTGCCTTTATCGAGGACCTACTATGTGGCTGGTACTGAACCAGATGATTTCACATGCCACGTTTCATGTAGTCTTTCTAATTTCCTCTGAAGTAGGGAATCACCCTCAGCACCCTTGTTGCAGACATAGAAAATGAGGCCCCGAGAGGTGAGGAGACTTGCCCAAGGTCACAGATTTAGAAAGTAGAAGATCTGGCATTTGAACCCAGATCTGCCTGACTCCAAAACCCCGGCTCCGCCCTCTACAACAGACCCACCCATGTCTATGTCCAAATGGCTCCTGTCATGCATCTCCTGAACTATCTGTTTCTCAAGGTTTTCCAGCAATGATGGTCTCCCTCTCTTGGCTTGTGCCTCATGTCACGGATAATGATATTTACTTATTTTTACCTCCATTTATCAAACTTTTGTTGAGGGTCTGCTGTGCATCAGGAGCCACTGCTCCGCTTATTCAATTGCTCAATGAGCATGAAAAATAAGTGTGATGCCTCCCATGTGTGCAAAATACAGTGCAGCATGCTGTACATCTGTGATCTCATTTGACCCTCATAGGAGCCCTCTGAGACTGGGGTTATTATTATTGCCATTTTACAGGTGAGAAAACTGAGGTTCTGGTAAGTGATGTAAGACATCAACCTGATGTTTTTGAGTTTGATGTGGGAGCCCTTCCAAATGGAGTAAGTAAGCACCTGTTATAGCCAGCCATCCATCCATCCATCCACCCATCCATCCATCCATCCATCCATCCATCCATCCATCCAACCACCCAACCATCCATCCGTTAATCCATTCATTCATCTACCACTCCACCCATCCATCCCTTGTAAAGAGGCAATTTCAAGGTGAATAAAACACAGTCCATGTTTACAAGAATCTCCCTTTCTAGGTTTGTGCTGTCCAGTATGGTAGATACATGTGGCTATTTAAACATAAATCTAAGTTAAATGTAATTAAATAAAATGTAAAATGTAGTTCCTTAGTCACAGCAGCCACCTGCCAAGTGCTCCACGTGAAGCTAGTGGCTCTTGCATTCACAGCCCGGATCAGCCACCACATCTCCATCGTCACAGGAAGTGTTCAGCACCACTGCTCTAGAGGCAGCAGGAGAAAGATGCACAAGAATGGAAACATAGGTAGCCTGTGAAATGTTCTGGGAAAGAAGTAAAGAGCTACAAACTCAATCAACCATAAGACAATAGCAGCTCCATAGTCACTTGCTGGAAAAGAACTTTGTGATTTGCAAAATCCAGCTGAATCCATTTGCTGTCTGAACACTTTATTAAGTGGAAATTTGAATCCCGTTCTACAGATGTGGGAACTGAGGCTCAGAGAGATTAAGAGACTTACACAGGGGAGTCTGGGACATTTTTTTGCTTCACTTCCCTGGGAGTTGGTGGAAAGAAGGCATCAGAAGCCAGGGTTTCTTCTTCCCTTGATCAGAAAATGCCTGGCACTCCAATGTAAGCCCTCACTGACATCCTGTCATTATTGTTTTAAGATTCCTTAGCTCTGGTCAATCTGATGCAGGCAGCCTCCCTGCTTCTGGCCTCTCTCCTTTCAAGCATCCCCTACATCAGCTGCCAGAGAGTCTCCCTAAGTGGCACAACTGACCCAGCCTGCTCCCTGCCTAGAGCCCCCCATGGCTCCCTTTTAGGGTAAAGTCCAAACCACACACCAGGACCTGGTGTGTCCTCCACACCCCAGGGCCCAGCCTCCCCTGCTGCTGGCCCCCTGCGCCCTCTGACTCCTGAGGGACTCTTCGGAGCTGTTACTGCTCCCATGTCATCTTATACTTCTGGGTCTCAGCATTTATTTCCCCCTTTCCCTGACACCTTTCTGGCCCTTACCTGCCTGACGGACTTCTAGCCTTTTGTCACCACTGCCCTCAATTGTGGAGATCTGTGCCTATCTGCATTTGGTGGGGGGAGGGAGAGAGAGGGAGAAAGAGGAGAGAGAGACAGAGAGACCTAAAGGATATTCACCAAAATGGGGATTTTCCTTTCAATTTTGTATTTTAAAAGTATTTTTTTTTTAGTTCACTAACAGATATTGTTTTTCCCAAAAGCATACAACTGTAAGAGAGCAGCATTCAGCTGTGAATCCCTTTCAGGAGCCCCTTCTTCCGCATCATGCACACCTGTCCCCGAGGTATAAGGGCTTGGCCAGCCACTTGGGAGTTGTCAGAGAACAGGGCCAGTGTCCCATCTATCTCGGTCTCTGGTGACCTGCTCAGAGCCCAGCCAGGGCAGGATGGGCCTTGTAAATGTCTGTTTAATGAACAGAGGAAGGAAACTCATTACACCACCATGTATCGTCCAGGTTAAATCACGTAAAGGATTATTACAGTAATGATGTTGCCGTGTATCCTCAATTAGCCACGGCCATGAGGAGCGCAGGAACAGCTAATGCTCCCAAATAAGGGATCATCAGAAGGCAATCGGGCCTTCTCTGGAGCGCCTTTCACTTTGTTCGTTTGTATTTTAGTTATCTGAGATTCCCCACTCATCCCTTCCCCTCCTCTTTTTCCTTTTTAGGGCTGAGGCCCTGATTCACATCTTGATGCATTTGGTTGAAGCTCATAATTGTACCTGTTCGTTTCTTATCAGAAGTGTCGCCTCTGCAGTGAGCGGCAGTTCTCAGGGTGGTCCCTGGATTTGCAACATTAGCATCGCTGCCTGGGAACTTGTTAGACATGCAGATTCGGGGGCCTTGACCCCAAAACTCTGAAACAGAAACTTTGGGGGGTTAAGGAGGTCCCAGAAACCTATGCTTTAACAAAGCCTCTGGGTTGTCCTGATATACGCTCAAGTTTAAGAATTGCCTGGCCTAGAGGTTAAGCCTGTGGATTCTGGTGCTTTGGCTCAAATTCTGGTGATGCCACTTACTGGCTGTATGTCTTTAGGCAAGTCCCCTTCCCTGTCTGTGCCTCCGTGACCTCATCTGCAACATGAGTATCAACAGCGGTCCTGTCTCAGGCTGAGGATGAGCTGATAATGTGTGCAGAGCCCTAGAATAGTGCCCACACTGGGTCCAAGCAAATACTACCGGTTACTGTATTTCATGGAGTAGAGCTGCCCTTGGTCATCAGACTCATCCATACTTCAGGTAGTAAATGTGGGGAAAAAGTTTGTCTTAAAACAGTATTTGCAAACTTCAATGTGTGCACACTAGTAACCCGAGATGTTGGAATGCAGATTCTCATTTGCTAGGGCTGGGGCCAGAGATTCTGCTCTTCTAGCAAGCTCTCAGGTGGGAGGATGTTGGTGTGCATGGACCAAACTTTGAGTACCGATTGAATCCAGTATCTGGGCTCACACTGGGCTCACAGATGAGCTGGCCATGGTCATGGGCTGGTCCTGGGGGAGGGAGGCAGAGTAGCAGATAGAGCGTTTTCCTACCACCTCTGGCCAAAATGACAGTGATATTGGGAATAAGAAGGGGGAATGTGGGTTTGTGCCCACTTACCGGTCTGGACCACATTCCTTTCCATCTCAACCCTCGGTATGTCATCTGCCATGTAGACCCCTCAATGCCCACTCCTTGGAAGGTGAGAAGAATCAATACTCATTTTCTCAAGTGATTTGATTATATATTTTTCCCTGGAATCACGGATTTGCCAGAATTTAAAAATAGTGAAATGATAGGGGGATTTAAAGGAGTCAGGACAAGGCATTGTTGATGAAGTTAGCAGATTATTACTATTATTATTACTGGTGTCATTGGTGTAGGTGATAAGCCCTGTGCTGAAGCTCTCCCTCTAGCAATGGCCTGAAGGATGGCCGGCTCTTCAGAGTCACGCTGGAATTCTGACTGCTCAGGGGACACCTGTCAGACCACCCTCCTGGGTGGGCTCAGTACACCAGGGACCGTGCAGGGCTAGCCCCAGAGCCTCAGAGCCTCATCACTGCCACTATCCTTTTTGCAGCCACCTCAGATTTCAAGGCATTATTCACTTCCAAGGGGATGTGACAGGGCTGGAGAGAGAAGGGGTCATGCATGTTCATTTCCAGAGTGAACAAAGAACACTTATGGGGAACAAGAAAAAAATGCCCCCCCCCCACATGTGCACAGGCACACACACACACACACACACACACACACACACACACACACACACACTGGCTGCCCCAGCCTGCATGTCACCATCAATCAGCTCCCTCCCACTTGCTGTTTACAGGCAGAGTTCCCTACAGATATGCTCAGGGGCTGGGAGAAGGAGAAGAAGGTGGAGCTGGGGGCTGGGGAGGGAGGGGATGCAGAGATATTCTCAAAGAGTTAAAACCTTGCCTCGCCAGACTGTGAATTCTCCCCACCCCCCTCAATCCAGCCAAACAACAGCTTGACATTTTCCATCCTTCACGAGAAAGACAAAGACGGGAAGATATTCCCATGATCCCTTTCTGCATGCCTAACCGTGAGCTCAGGTGCTGCAGCGTTTGCCCTGCGTCGGCCCCATCAACGTGAAGGGCGAACTCATCCCTTCTGCATCTTTTTCTCGCCACTGCTTGATTAATTGGCTGACTACTACGCCGGCGGAATGCCTAATGCCTCTCCTTCCCCTAGTCTTCCTTCCGATTTTTTTCCCTCCCTCACTCCATTTACATATACTTTATATTCCATAATTTTCACCCAAAAAGAAAAAAAAAAAAAAAGAGAGCAGGCCCATCTCAGTAATTTGATGTAATGACGGCATGTCACCAAAAAGAGGAATTAGAAAAATCTGTAGGTATTTAATTTATTCTTGTTTTTTTTCAAGTAGATCTCTCTGAGAGGAACATTAATATTCATGGGCAAGGGGAAAGAAAGTATACTCAATAGGAAAATTCCAGATTTTTTTAGGGGGGAGGGAGGCAGCTAAATTCAATGCATTTTTAAGCACCGTTATTTAACTAATAGTGCTCGGGTCCCTCCAGTCCTGGTTCCTCCCCTTCAATGAAAATAAGTGGGTTTTAGTTTGCCTCCAAGGGCTGTGTGTGGTGGGCTCACACCCACGCTGCTGAAACAGAAAACCTGGGTTCTGTGTTTTCCTCCTCTCCTGGGAGGACTTGAATAAAGAAGAAAAACATAAATAAAGGCCTTCTTCAAGTCTCCAGGCTGGAGTTTTGATCCCCTCCTGTCTCCCCCCTTGGCTGTAATAGCATCCGACTGGCTCTGTGGGAAGACCTCCCCAAGGGCTCATGTGAAGCCACCCTCTTCCCATTAAATCGGATTCATGTTTTGTGCTATTAATTAACTACTTGGTTATCAGAGAAAGCATTGAGTTAAACCATAATCATAATAGTTACAGATGAAGCAGGGGCAAAAAGAAAAAGAAAAAGCAAAGGATCAGATAGATGCCTGGACTATGAGAAGTGGGGGGGAGCTGCTTCTCTCTCTGAGAGGCGGGTCTTGCCAAGGTTCTCAGGGGTGGCTGGCTCTCCAGGGGATGGTGACGCGGGTGGGGTCCCAGGACGCAAGCCAGTCTGGTGGAAGGGTGAGCTTTCAGTCATAGGGACCACAGCTGCCACACAGATGCCGGTCCCCATCTTAGCCGGTGGGATTGGAAACACCTCTGAGTTTGCGGACCCTGAGTCAAAGTCATTTGCCAATTGTGGTTAAAATTATTATAATTATTATTATTATAATAAGCAATACCATGCATTATTTTTTCTTTATATTTTTAAATTGAGGTGATTAAAGCTGCATCAATAGTAGGTGTAATATTGATGAATATTTTACCCATGTTTGTACCCATGTTAACCACCCAGCTGAAGACACGGTACATTCCCAACACCCCCAGAAAGCTCTCCCGTGTCCTTCCAGTCAACCAATCCCCCAGCCCCACCTCGCCAAGGATTGCTAGGCTCTGCCTTCTTGGAGAGCACAGATTAGTTACGTTTGTTCTTGAATTTCCTATAAATGGAGTCATACGGTATGCACTCCTTTGTATCCAGGCTTGTTTCTCAAAACATAAAGTTTTGGAGATTGGTTCATATTGTTGTTTTATGTTCCTTTTTTCTATTTTTTACTGCTATGCAGTATGCTGGCATATAAATAAACTCAGATCCAATGATCCATTCTCCTGTCCATGGTCATTTGGGCTGTTCCCAGTTTGGGCTGTTATGAATAAAGCTGGCAAGCACATTCTCCTACATGTCTTTTGGGAGATGTGAGCCCTCATTTCTCCTTGGAATACACCCAGGCATGGAATATCTGGTCCTAGGATACATGAACCTCTAGTTTTAGGAGAACTGCCCAACTGTTGTCAAAATGCTTGCATCAATTTGCACGCCCACCAATGGTGTCTGAGGTTCTAGTTGCTCCATATTTCACCAGCTCCTGGTGGTGGTGTCATCCCTTTTAATTGCAGCCATTTTCATGGGTGTGGAATAAGAGGAGACCCTAGCAGACACTGAGTAGGAAGAAAAACAGGAGATGCGAACTCAGAGTGACACAGAGACAGAGAATCAGAACAGGAGACGGAAAGAGAGAAACTGAGGCAGGAAGAAGCAGAGAAATACAGGTGCAAACCCAGCAGGGAGAAACCTGGAGAGAGATGTAAACGGAGGGAGGGAAATGGTCCAGGAACAGAGAGGAGAGAAGAGAGGGGAGCAAGAAGAGAGAAGAGAAACATGAAAAGAAAAGTTGGGGGAGGGGGTGTGGGGGGGGCAGAAGTTGAGAAGGAAAGGGCCAGGTTAACAGGGGAGAAAAAAGCAGGTGAGGCGGGGTAGGGGGAGGAGAGAGCAGTGCTGGGGGGTGGCCGTGGGAGGAGAGCAAGCCTGGAAATGGGTCTCTTGGTATTTCGTGAAACATGTCCTTTTTAAAAAAAGTGTTTCTTGATATTTTTATGTTTATATGTTTTAACTTGGGCCCGGCTTCATGGA
The DNA here is from genome assembly GCF_040802235.1 of Manis javanica. NCBI lineage: Eukaryota > Metazoa > Chordata > Mammalia > Pholidota > Manidae > Manis > Manis javanica. The sequence goes on from NC_133170.1 coordinate 80,018,129, forward strand.
AAATGCATGAAGAGTAAGTGGTTTCTGGGAATGTTTTATACATGACCGGGGAGTTGGGAGGGTGCAAGGGGTGGGCGGGAGAGGTGGGTGGTGTGAACGGCTGGCGGGCGCTGGCAGGGGCAGCCGGCAGGTGCTCAGGGCCAGCTCTTCCGTCCAGGTTACGTGAAAGGTAGCACAGGGTGGTCGGTGCGGCCAGGATCCATCTGCCCTGTGACCTTGGGCAGCCCACACCCCACAGCCAGCCTGAGAAAGCTCCTCCTAGCCTCAGTTTCTTCCTCTGCAACAGGGCCTGCTAGCATTGCCAGTTAGGGGGTGTGGCAGGCCCATCTGACTTGAGCCAGGGAAAGCCATCAGGGTGAGCTTTCTGAGTGACAGGAATTCTACAGGACAGAACTCATCAAACTTGGCCCCTGCACCTTGGGGTCTTGGCAACAGGCAGATTTGGATTCAGCAGGGCTGGGTGGGGCCTGAGATTCTGCATTTCCAGCCAGCTTTCAGGGAGTGCTACTGGCCCCCAGGCCCTGGGCTCTGGAACTCACAGCTTGGGCCTTCAGGGGCTGAAAGCAGAGTGTGGAAAGGCATCTGTGACGTTAACAGGACTCAAGAGCAGTGCAACTTTGGGTTTAGTAATTCTCGCTCGTGCTTCTAGCAGATGCATCCCTTGCTGGGAGGAGGAGAGCGCGCTGTCTGTGATGGGGCAAGTCTCTCCACCAGCTTTGCTCCCAGCCCCCAGGCTCCACCCTCAAGGGCTGTATTTCCCAACATGCCACACCCATTTGCACCTGCTCACTTGAGATGCCTTTCTCCACCTGCAACTAGAAGTGTCTCCTCATCCAATAACACAGTGGTTCTTAAACTCTTTGAGGGGGAGAGGGACTTAAAATCCCTTTGGACAATCAGATGAAAATTGTGCCCTCTCTCCCAAGGATCAGGCACACATTCCTGACATTTTGCACACATTGCACTGGTTTCTGGGCCACAGTGAGTCCCATCCCCATACTCTGGTTTAGGGGTCTGTGCCTTAAGAATGTGGACATTAGCTCACTGCCGTCATGGAAGCTTCTGTCCAGGTTCACCTTAAACAACACCAGTCCTTCTCCTGGGACTGGCCGCCCTGGGCCCTGGGCCTTTGCTCCATCACATCTCACCTGTGTTCTTTCTCCTGCACCGGTGTCTGGGTCCAGGAAGGAGGAGGGGTGCTTGCCTCTGTCCCTGGAGCCCAGCACTACCCCAGGCAGCAGGGCTGGGGCTCAGGACACTTTGAATGTGCCATAGGCGTGTCTCTTCTGAGTAAGTCCACTGTCAGAGTGTCGTGGTAACTGCAGAGGCGGAAAGGGAACTTTCTAGAGCTTTTCTTCTAGGAGCTGGTCATTGTCTCTTTGCAAGGATGAAGGCAGCTGCCAGTGGAAGCGTGGATTTAGGAAGGGAAGGCACAGGCTCCAAACAGCTCACTCTTCCCCATGGGGCTGGAGTTTTGTGAACTTGTGAGTTCCTTTTCTGTTCAGGTTGGTGGCGAGCCAAGGATGGTGAAGAGAGCTAGACTGGGAGGTGTGAGGAGTTGGTTCTGTTATGGGTCGAATTGCATGCTCTCAAAATTCCTGTGTGGAAGCCTTGACTTCTCATATGCCTGCCTCTGGAGGTGAGGCCTTCAAGGAGATGATTGTGGTGAAAGGAGGCCAGGTGTCTCCTAAGACCCAGTGAACCTGGTGTCTTAGGAGAAGAGGAAGGGCCTCTCCGCATGCACTCAGAGGGAGGGCTGCGGGTGAGGTCACAGTGAGAAGGCGGCACGGCCCGTGAGCTGGGAAGGGAGCTCTCAACGAACCGACCCTGCAGACACGCTGATCTTGGACTTCCAGGGGCCTGAACTGTGGGGCAAATCAATGTCTGTTGTTTAAGATGCCCACTCTGCAGTATTTGGTTATGATGGCCAAGCAGGCAAAGACAGTCCCATTCCTGCTCTGTCCCTGCTGACTGTGTGGCCTTGGGCAGCTCATTCCCCTCTCTGGGCTTCAATTTCCTCATCTCTAAGTTGGTATTGAAGCCATGAAGGGTATGATGGGCATTCTTCAAGATCCCTCCCAATTCTGAGACTTTTTGAGCTCTGAAGATGCTCTTCAGGAAGGTGTGATTTATATCACAGATGTGTGGGAGAAAACAGTTGTGTGGGAATCAGTTTTCTCTGGTAAATAGGATCTTTTTAAAGCACTCCAGGGAGTGCTTTAAAAGGTTTGAAGGAACAAACATTTCTAGAAGGCCTACTATGGGGCAGAAGGCAGTCTGTGCAAATCCAGTTTCATTGAGCTCCTTACACCAAAGTTTATTCACCTTACAAACATACTATATGCCTGAAATGTTTTTCAAAAATAATGTTTTGTTTCAAAAGAAAGGAACTGCATTCTCCTGAGGAAAACAGGGAAAATACAAAAAATAAAAGGAAAAGGAAAAATAAGTGAATAATCCAACAGGTATTTATTGAACACCCACTATGTGCCAATCACTATACAAAGAAAGGTGTTTCCATTCAGCTTTTAAGTATATATGTATATATGTAAATTGTAAGCATAGAGTCTATGCAATTTAAATTCTGCAATTTTATTTATATTTTTATTATATTCATTTTGATGTTATTATGTACCTAGTCCTTAATAATAGTATACTTCTTTCATATCAGATTACTTTTTCCTAATTATAAAGGAACATATATGTTTATTGGGGAAAATGTGGACATGACAGGCACATGACAAGAAAGAAATAAAGATTACTTGCAATCCACCACCTGGACTTTTTCTATTTGTACATATAGACTCTCAACCCACATGCATAGAACGTGATCCTACCTCCACCTATGGGACCTCCTAACTTCTGCTCACTCCCCCACCAGACTTAAGCACACTGGAACATAGAAAGCTAGCCAAGGTCAGTAACAGTTATATATTTAAGTCATTGCTTTTTATTTAGTATTGAGAACAGAGCCTAGCACACAATAGATGCTCTGTAAGCAGCAGATGTATATAAACTGAATGAAAATGGGGTCATACAGAGCATGCAGGTACATAATCTGCTTTTAAAAAAATTATCAACATGCCATCCGTATTTTCTAGTATTAAGAAAGAGTCTATTATAATTGATGGTGCCCTCATAGTATCCCATGATAGAGAGAAATCATAAATCACTTCTCTAGACTCATTTTGTGGCCGTCTAAATAACATCTCAGTGAAGTTCCTGGTCTCTATTGTTTGCACAACTTCATGATAATGTTCTTGAGATGCATGTCTGGAAGTGAAATGGTTGGGTCCAAACAGACGCACATACAGTGGAATATTATGCAGCCATAAAAAGGAATGACATTCTGATACATGCTCCAACATGGATGAACCTTGAAAACATTATGCTGAGTGTAAGAAGCCAGACACAAAAGGTCACACGCTGCATGATTCCATTGACATGAAAACCCAGAAGAGGTAAATTCATAGAGACAGAAAGAACATCAGAGGTTGCCAGGGGGGATGGGGCTGTGTGGGAAGGGGAAACGACTTCTTAATGGGTACCCGGTTTTCTTTTGGTGTGATGAAAATACTTTGGAACTAGATGAAGGTGGTGGTTGCACAACCCCGTGAAGACACTAAATGCCACTGAACTATCCACTTAAAATGCTACATTTACGTTGTGTGAATTTTGCCTCATCAAAGGAAATAAAGCAGGCAGAATTTCAAGGCCAACTTGCTGTACCAATTTACGTATCCAGCAACAATGCATTTGAAGGACTGTTTCCTCAAAAATTCATTTTTTTTTTTATAAACTTGGTTGGGTTTTCAGGCAAAATATATCGATTATCAGTGATATCAATTTTACTTTTCTGGTTGGACTAGTGAATGTTTTTATCTATTTACATATTCATAGTTGCCAATCATACTGGTTTTGCTGGTTTGCAAGAATGATTCTCCATTGCTGACATGAACCCTGTCATGTACATCTCAGATTTTATACCTGTTTGTTATTTCACCTCTTAATTTTAACATAATTCTAACATTTAAATTGCTGTGAATCTACTGACTAGTTGACCACCTTAGCATCCTGTGGTTAGTGATCAATCGGTTGATTGCCTACCAGACCTTCAGTAGCCACTCTCACCTGTTCCTTCCTGATATAGTCCAAGGCTCCATCCTTGTCCTGGAGCCAGCCTTGTCTCCAACCTCACCGGTAGGCCCTGACTGACCATGCCAGTCATGGCCATCTCATTTCTCTTTCCAGGGCTGGTTAAGACCTGGGCACCCAACACAATTGCAGGTGATGAGATATCAAGGATGGTTTGCTGGGGCCTCTGGGAAAGGTTGCTTGACTCTTACAAAGAGGCATTAATGAGACAATGCCTCTGTTCTTTCTCTGTAGGTGGCTGGATCTGAGAATGATGGCAGGGCCTGTGCAACCATCTTGTGTCCATGAGGAGTCAGCCCAGGGACAAAGACAACTTGCAAGGAAGGATGCAGGGGAGAAGATCCAGACCCCTGGGGGCATCTCATCAATGCATCCTCCCCCTGGGCTTCCCAGGGGATGAGGTAATGGACTTTCTAACCCTTTAGACACCTACATTACCTGCTGCCGAGAGCATCCTAAATCACCAAACTCCCATTAGGGGCAGCTATTTCCTCTTGTTTTTTAAATTTATAAATCAAGTGCTTCAATAAACACTTTTTAAACAAAACTTTGCCTATAGTTGGACACATATCCTACAATAGATTCCCAGAAGTGGAATTGCAGGATGAGATGGTGCTAATTTTTGACACTGTTTGATTCACCTTTTCATTTGCCCTCCAGGTGGTGGCTCTGCAAGCTTAATCAGTCTCTGGGCCAGAAATTAGGGGGACGGGGGTTTGAACTAAGGACTTCTGATAGCACGTCCAAAACTAGATATTAAATAGGAGCTGGCCTTTAGTCTTGATTAAGTTCCTTCACATCTGAAATCACGGGTAATGAATTCAGTTTGCCTGAATAAAACATCCTCAGGAGAGTCAAAACCGGGCTGTCATGCTTCTCTGAGCCTCACACTTCATTACGTAGACTTCTAGAATGTCAGGATTGGGAAGGGCTTTAATGATCTGAATTGGGATGGGATAGGTCAAAAGTCTCACTGAAAATCTGATGAAATATATGGACCATCTCCTAGAACATTTCACACCCACCTGTATTTGTTACCTGGGCTTGCTGTTACAAAATACCACCAACTGGGTGGATTAGAATAACAGAAACTTATTGTCTCACAGTTTAGGAGACCAGAAGGCTGAAATCAAGGTGTCAGCAGGGCTGGTGCCTTCTGAGAGCCATGAGGGAGAATCTCTCTTCTCATCTGGTGGCCTCAGGTGTCCCTTGGCTCGCTGATGGCTTTCTCCCTGTGTCTCACATGATCTTGCCACCACACAAGTCTGACTCTGTGCCTAAATGTTCCCTTTTATATGGACACAGTCCTGTTGGATTAGGGCCCACCCTACGACCTCATCTCAACTTGGGCATCTGCAAAGACTTTTCCAGGTACATTCCTAGGTACCAAGGGCTGGGGCTTCAACATCTTTTGGGGGAATATAATTCAATCTGTAACACCACCCAAATGCATGGGTTTGTGCATAGAATGTCAAGAGTCATGGACCCACTGAGGTTTATCTAGGGACCCCGAGGGGAGATTCTGCTTTAGTTTTACCTCTTCACTTTAGAGTGAATGGTGGGAAAACCAAGGCCCAGGGAGGGAAAGGCGCATGCATGTTCAGGCTCTCACGGCGCACATGGGGATGTGCCAGGACTGGAACCCATGTCTCCTGGATTTTCCAGTGACGTTTCACAGGGGTCCCAGCCCTTGCTGGGTCCATCGTCTGGCAGCTGCATGAGCTGAGCCTCTGAAGTAATCAGGCTGAAGACGGACAGGTGGCCAGACTTTGAGGGAGGCAGAGAGGAGCAGGTGAGGACTGGGGGTGCCTGCCAGGGGACACCCCTTCCTAGCACATGTTGGGAGTCAGAGGGCAGGAATGTGGCATGCCATGGGGAGGCCAGAGATTGTGAAAATGAATGCAGATCAGAGCGTGGGAGAGGAGGCTCGCTCTGACTGTAAACTCTTCTGGGTTATGGTGGGGTGGATTCCGGCTTCAGTTCCCATTGGCCAAGGACCCTGCACATTTAAGAGGGCAGCCAGGATGGGGCTGAGGAACCCTCCTCTCTGCTGCCTGTGCCGGCTGCCCATCCATAGGAAGCCAACATGTCAGTCCTCCTGCCCACCGATGCCAGCCCAGAGGTGCCAAGGCACCAGGCGCGGTGAGGCCAGCTGGCAGTTTAATGGAAAGCCAACGGCCCGGCCGGCTAGCCCATCTGCTCCTCACTGCCAGCTGCATGCCTGTGGGAGGCGGGCTAGCAGCCCATCCAAGTGGCCGAGGTGCCAGCCATGGGCACTTGGGGCCAGCTGGCAAGCTGGCAGGACTGGTCAGCATACCCATCTGTCAGCTGGTGCCAGATGAACGTGCAGGGGAACTGGGCCCGGGAACCTTAGGGTGCCAACCTGCCTGGAGTTCCAAGGCATCAGAGGCCCTGGCCCTCCTTCCTCTGCCCCACATCCTCACGAGCTCTGAGATGTGGCTAACAAAGGCCCTTAGCGGAGGCAAGGGGAAGCACGAGGGGCATGAATGCGCTCCAGAGCCATGACATACAGGGTGTCAGAAGTGCAGCATAAGGTGGCTGAGAGTCTGGACTCTGGGGTCAGACTGCCGGCATCTGCATCCTGGCTCTGACACTAGTTAGCTGCATGACCTTGGACGGGCCACTTAATGGTCTGTAGCCTCTGTTTTCTCATCTGCAAAATGGGAAAGTAACATCTGCTTCCTTGGGTCAAAGTAAGGATTAAATAAGAAGCATGTATGATCTTGGAATATGGCAGACACTCAACACAGGATGATTATTGTTATTATCAATTACATCTTTAGAATCAGAAGATTAAAGTGTTTTAGCTCAGATGAGCTTCAGGGGTCATCTGGTTGAATGTCATCATTTTTAAGTTGGAGATCCAAGACCCAGACTGGGGAAGGACCTTGCTCAGGACATAATCGAACAATCTGATTTAAAAAAATAGGCAGAAAGGGGGGAGGGAGGCGGAACTGGTGGAAGGTGGTCCAAAGGTACAAACTCTCAGTTGTTACAAGGTAAATAAGTGCTAGGGACAAAATGTACATGATGACTACAGTCCCCAGTGCTCTGTGGTGCGTAGGGAAGTTGTTAGGAGAGTAGCAAAGAGTTCTCATCACAAGGAAAAAAATTGTTTTGCTTTCTGTTTTTATTGTTTCTATATGAAATGATGGACGCTAAGTAAACTTCCTGTGGCAATCATTTCACAATATATGAAAGTCAAATCATTATGCTATATATACCTTGCACTTATCCGGTGATGTGGGTCAGTTATATCTCAATAAAACTGGAAAAAACACACACATCATGCCTTGCAAAGTAAAATTTTTAAAGGACAACTGTTGATGGAGATAAATGCCATAAACAGAGCAAGCAGAAAAAAAAATGGACAGTGGAACTGAGTAGACATTTTCCCAAAAAAGACATACAGACGGCCAACGGGCACCTGACACGGTGCTCAGCAGCCCTAATGCAAAGGGAGGGGCCACTCGAAACCACAATGAGATACCCCCTCACACCTGTTCGAATGGCTGTCGTCAAAAAGACAAGAAGTAGCAAGCGTTAGTGAAGATGTGGAGAACCCTGTGCACTGTTGGTGGGAATGTAAATTGGCGCAGCCACTATGGAAAACAGTGTGGAGGTTCCCAAAAACTTGAAAACAGAACCTCCACATGATTCAGCAGTTCTGCTCATAGGTATACATCTAAAGGAAATGAAATCTCTGTCTTGAAAAGCTATGTGCACCCCCATGTTCACTGCAGCATTATTTAAAAAGCCATAACATGGAAAAAAACCTACATGTCCACTGACAGATGAATGGGTATAGGAAGGGTATCCATACGCATGGAATATTATTTAGCTAGACAAAAGAAGGAAATTCTCTCATTTGTGACATGACATTATACAAAATGAAGTAAGTTAGAGGAAGAAAGACAAATACTGTATATGATCTTATTTACATGTGGTATATAAAGGAATGGACTCCCACACTGAGAGAGTAGATAGATGGTGGCCAGAGGCAGGGGTGGAGGGTTGGAGAAATGGGTGAAGGTGGTCAAAAGATACAAGCTTCCAGTTGTAAGATAAGCAAATCCCAGGAATATAATGTATAGCACAGTTACTGTACTTAACAATACTGTATTGTATATCTGAAAGTTTTTAAGATAGTAGATCTCAGAGGTTCTTAACAGAAGAAAAAAATGGTGACTGTAGGTGGTGATGGATGGTAACTGACCCTATTGCGGTAATCATTTTGCAATATATACATATATCAAATCATTATGTGCACACCTAAAATGAATACAGTGTTATATGCCAATTATAGCTCAATAAAAAAATGAAAAAAATCACAATCGCACCAAGTCATTAGGTGGCATAAGGACTCCCAGATCTGATACTCTCCTGCTCCTTTGCCATGAAGGGCTTACCTGAAAGAGAGGAGGTGATGGCACGGTAGGGTGGGGCCTTCCTGTCCTGCCCCAACCCACCTGGATGCCCCAATTCCTGGCTGCCACCCTCCACATGGAGCCCTCCAAGTGCACACTGCCTGATGTGTGTGTTTGCAAATATGTGCACATGTGTGTGTTTCTCTCTGGGTTTTGGCATATACCCTGTATGTCAGTTGTTTGAGCATGAATGTCCTGTCTCCCCAAACAGACCAACACCTCAAGGGCAGGCCCCATGACTTACGTGGGAACACCTCAGCTATCCACAGCTCACCTCTCTGGAAGCCTCAGATACCCAGAAAGCCTCTGGTGGCCCTGAGCCCATATGCTGAGAACAACACCTGGCATGTAGCCAGAGCTCTATAACGAATGAATGAAGCAAATGGAGCCTTTGTTCACCCTGGTGCAGCTCTTTTAATTTAGTGGGCCAGGACTCTCACTGTCCACCCAGCAACCAATAAGAGCAAGGATCTTCATGTTCTAAATCCTTCATCCTAAGCAGCCATTATTGGCTCTCACTCAGAGCCTAGTTACCCTGATTTTGCACATAGTACTAACAAAGGTAGTCAGCTGACCTAGTCTGCAGGTTGGACGCAACAAACGAAAAGGGAGAAGGAAGCCACCCTCAGGTAAAAGGAGATAAAAATGGCTTCTATTGCCCTGGTGGGCTAGGAAGAGAAAGGACTGTTTGGAAGAAGCAGCCGTAGTATCACAACCTGAATGGCCTAAGGCCATTTGTGAAGGGGCAAATGCCTCTACCCATGCAAAGCCTTTCATCTCTCGCTGTGAAATAAGTGATGCTCGTAATGATAGATCGGAGAGCAAGTTCAAGGACCCCTGTCCAAACTATCGGAAAGATAACAGCAGAGTGCATTTTGCAGGGATTTCCATCCAAAATGTAATTTTCAAAATGGTAATTAAAGAGAGGTGATCTTTCTTCAGCCAGAAAGCTTGGCTTTCTCAAATGATTCAGTCAGGGAAGGTTACATGCTGCTGGTACCCACTGCTCTGTATGGACAGAGCTGACAATTAGAGAATTTAAGGGAAGCAAAGGGAAAAGGGAAGGTGTGGGGGAGATCAATCAAGATGGGTTTTCATTCCAGACGCGAACATTAACATGCCCTTACTGCATGCGAACAGGGATGACAGTGTTTAAAACTATTTCACATGCATTTTCCATTCTACCAAAGAGGGAAACACACATACGTATATATACGCACACAGATGTGCACCTGTACGTAGGGGCACACACTCACACACATTCGAATATACACACAGATATGCAGACACACATGTTTAGGCACGCACACACACACCACATGCAAACATATATACCCATGTATTTACATGCATTTACACAGAGAGACGCACACACACACACAAATGCACTGAATACCCCTCTACCTTTTTCTTTTTCTTTTTTTTCTCTCTTACCAGCTACACACCGAGTACTTTCTCATTGTAAAATATCAACATGACACTGACAAAACAAACCTTCCCTTTTATATTTCCTGCCTCATAACCACTCAATTTCTCAGCAGTAATGGCTGGGATCCAAGTCAAGTGAGCCCACATGCCCCAGTTTGACCAGTGGTTCTGTCATAGACATAGAAAGAGGCCTAGATGTCTGTCAACAGGGTGAAGTTGAGCACTTTCTGGAATACTATCCCATAACCAAAACAAAAAACAACCCAAAACTAAAAAAAACAAAGATGGTTTTTGGAATATATGAGGCATCCTCTGCCCTGCCTTGACCAGGGGTCAGGTACTACCCCTGCCGTCCGTTGCTACATCTCCTCAGCTACACCACGTGCCTTGTCAACACTCCCGCTTTACAAACGAGAACGTTGAGGAAAGGGTGGGAGTACGACATTAGGGCAAGTGTCCTTCAACCAGAATGTTGAAGGTTTGAGAATCAAACCAGGTGATCTGCCTCTAAAGCATGCATTCTTTTTAAGTGTAAGGAAGACATTTATAAACTTACTTGTTTTTTTTATTAAAGTATCATTGATATACAATCTTATGAAGGTTTCATATGAGCAATAGTGTGGTTGCAACATTCACCCATATTATCAAGTCTCCCCACACACCCCACTGCAGTCAGTGTCCACCAGCGTGGTAAGATGCTATAGAGTCACTGCTTGTCTTCTCCATGTAAAGCCTGCATTCTTAAGCCTCATACTAAGACATCAAAAAAGCAATATGCAAAAAAATAAAAAATTTGTTTGCAGAAGAGTCTACAGCATATGATCCTGTTTGCACAAAAAAGGAAAATGTACATGCAGGTGGCTAACTGAATCTATGGCCTTCTGTCACTCTCACAACATCCGTTAGACACTTTTACCAAATGAAAGGTATGACAGAGAGGTGAAGTGACTTTCCAAGGCCAGGCACAGGCTTTAAGTCCACTTCTGTCCAATTGTACAGCTTCCACTGTTTGCACCATACTTTTGTTCTGCCGATAACAGAGTGAACTGAGGAGTTGGGAAGGTGTTTTCCAAGAGTTTGCCCAAAGAACATCTTTTAGGAGACCAACTGCCCCTGCTCAAGTGGCCCCTTTTCATTGCTCCATGCTTCTAGAAGGGTCACTGCACAAGTCCAGAGAAGAGAGGATTCCGGGCTACATGAAGTGTGAGACCGCCATGAAGGTAGGGCCCCTCAGGGGGCTGGCCAGTAGCAGTGTCTCAAATGCCCCCATTATTGACCTACATAGTTACCAGGAGTCTTGGTTTGGCACTGCAAGGAGCCTTCAAAAGTCTTAGCAAGTTCCAAATGCACAATGGGGCTGAGGAATGTGCCTGAGCTGGGAACCAGGAGACCTGCCTTCCGATCGTGTGCCTGCCCCTTGCTTGCTGTCTGCCCCTTCCTCCTCTGTTCTCAGGCTCCATCTCTGTTCACTGAGCGGGGTTGGATTTCAAGAGACAGTGGAGAGCATGAGATTCAAGACCCAGCTCCATGACTTCCAAGATGTGCTACTTGAAGCAACTCACCATCCCCAAGCTTCACTTTCCTCATCCATGAAATATAAATGATACTGGTAATTGGGCAAATGCCATTTATGAGTTTGTGGTGTGTTCCGGGCAAGGGAACATGCAAGTGAAAAGGCCCTGTGGCAGCACGTTCGGTGCTCATGACACCATTTCAGAGGCCAAGGTTGCCTCCCACTCATCACTTCATCTTTACTGAGGAAGAAGGGGAGGACCAGGCTGGCCAGGAGACTTGCTTGAGGTTGCAGAGCTGTTTGGTGGCAAAGTAGGGACTGGAACCAAGCTGGGACTGGAGTGACTTAAGTGTTGGACACAAAATTTAAGGGAGTGCCAAATGCCCAGCAATTGAGATAAAAAACACTTTGATGAAATGTTCTTTTCGAAAAAAATGACATTGATGCAAACAAATCTCTGATGAACAAAATATCAACATTTTAAACAAAGACAGGGTTACTATTGCCCATTCTCCCTTTTGCCTCAGGCTCTGATGTGATTGCCTGCCCCTTTATTTATAAACTGGGGGCTCTGTTCATCATGAATTTTTGTTTGCATTAAATTTGAAATTTTTAAGTAGTGCCTTAAAATATTTATCTGGATGATTGAGTGTGTTTAGTGCCATTTGAATTATGTCCTGGGCACTAAACACACTCTTTCCAGCTCTGCAGGACTTGCTCTGTCAGCCTGGACACCTTGCTCCTTCTCCATGTCTGTTTACTCATTCATCCATTCATTCATTCATTCATTCATTCTGCAAGTCCGGTGGATGTCCATGATTCCAGGAGCTGGGAAAGTAGCAGTGGGCAAGATAATCATGGTTTCTACCTTCCTGGCATGGGCAGTCTAATGGGAGGGACAGATATGAGTCAAATAATCACACAATAAACAAGTGTATGCGTAGAAATATGGTAATTGCAGCAAGGGGAACTAATGGGTGTTGACCAAGAGTGGCAGCCAGGGCAGGCTTCTCCAAGGAGGTGATGTTTGGGTGAGATGGAGTTAACCAGGTAGCGGTGGATTCAAGGTGGGTAGCTAAGAACGTTCTAGACAGAGGAAGCAGTGGGTGCAAAGGCCCTGTGGTGAGATCAAGAGTGTGGAGGGCTCTAGGAACACAAGAGGCCAGTGCACTGATGTACTGAGAACCAGGGAGTGTGAGGCAAATGAGGACCAAGAGGTAGGCAGGGCCTGGGGACACAGTGCAGAGGTACTTGCTCTCCCGGCCCAGGGTCACAGGGAGCCGCCAGAGGGTTTGCAGTGGGGGTTGGGGGTGACAAGATTTAACTTGTTCTCTGTAGAAATCCCCCAGGTTGCTTCACAGAGATTAACTTGACGTTATATATAGAACCCAGACCCCCTAGATTTCTAGTCTGGATTCCCCTTTTCTTGCTGGGTGACCTTGGGCAAGATGCACCAGACTTGTATTCTCCATGCTTCATTCATTCATCTGTTAACTACGATACCAGCCTCTCAGTGAGGCGAAGAAGATTAAATGAGGTAACCCATGTTGCCTGACACCTAGTAAGCACTCCGTGAGTGTTGGCCATAATTATTATGGCTGAGGCAGGGCCTTGGGGGGCAAAATAGAAGCCAATGAGAAAGAAGACCCTGCGGTCAGCCCAGAGCATTTCGGCCTGGTCTCCTCTGCCTGAAACTGGCTGCTTCCCTCATTAGAAGTGGCTTTTCTTTCTGCCTCACGCTATCCGGAGGAGAGGGCACGGTGGAGGCAGCAGGAGCGCTGTGAAGGTCTTAAAAGAAATTATAGCCTGCATAAAAATATTCACTCCAGTGGAGGGCCTTAAACCATTCCCCTGGGCATTGAACAGTGACTGAGAGTGTATTATGGTGCACTTAAGGCGACAGCAGCCACCCAAGGTCAGAGAGAACGGGAAGGGAAGCACTTAAGCATGGAAATTCCCCTAAATAGGAGCATCTTGCCTCAAGCCGTCCCTCTCCCCAACCCTGCAAGCACCCAGGGCCTTATCTGTTGCTTCCACATCCGCCAATCAAAAGATAAGAACAGTCACCAAAATTCCTTAGGGAGGTAAGGAAGGGAGACAGGCCTGGGCTTGGAACAGAAGCGCGTCCAGATCTTACCCTGCATGGTCTGGGAGGACTCACTTAAAACCTCAGCATTACCATCTGTAAAATGGGAGCCAGGCTGCCTGAATTGTTCTGCTTTCTTTCTGTGGGGACTAAATGAGGAGCTCCAGCCTGGAATGCCACCCCGAAGGTGTTAAAAAATGATTGCTTGTTGTTCTTAGAGCTTCCATTCCTTCTCAAGACATTTCTTTTTTCTCTCCAAAACTCTAAACGACTTCACTTCATGACAAGTTAAACAAGTTACAGAACTCGCCATCGCTACCAAGGAATATTTTTTGGCGGATGCAGGGACAAAGAGAGGGCTTGTGTGGTTAAGTAAATTGGGCAAGAACGGTGCTGATAAAATTAAATGGGTCTCTTTCCTGCAGGGCGGGTGGGGGCCGGTTGGGGGCCCTTCACACAGGGATGTGCACTTTGCAGCAGAAAGATGGCTCTGCTCTCTCAGCGCTTCCTCTGCTGATGCACCAGACAATGCTTTGCTGGGCTACGCCTCCATGGGACAAGTTCTCCTGGGGTGGGGATGAGGAGCAAAAACTGCAATAGCCAATTTCTGCGGACTCTTCTAACTTGAAAGTTGATGTTTCTATTTTAGCTGTTTCACTAATTTTTTTTACTTAAATAACTCCTGCACATAAGTTTCCTCTCTTCCTGTCTGTTCCTGGCTTAATGCATTTCACAATCGGTGTGTTACGGACTTGGTTTCCCCATGACAAAGTCACTCCGTGTTTGGGATTTATTGAAGGGTTATCTGGCAAGAAGCTGCGGCAGCCCACTTCCAGGTCAGGCACTTTGCTGTGCACCGTGGGGCAGGCCAGGATGAAGGAAGGCTCCCGGCTCCCCCGCCCCCTGCCACCACCCCGTAGTGATTAGCTGGGATCCAAGACAGCAATACAAGGAGTGTCGTCGGTGGGTGTGACAGAGTGCCTGCTGCGCAGGCCACAGATAAGCACTGTGATTTCGGAGGGCGCTTCATCATGTCGCCGTAAGAACATGTTAGCGGGTGATTGTTTGAATGTCTCCAGCTAATAGGATATTATTCATAACACTCTGGCTAGTTGGAATGGAAGATGATAAGAAATTAAATCCTTAATGGTTTTCTTTAAAGGAGGACTTCCCCCAGGGGAACCCGGAACCCTGGGAAATCATACCATGTGCCCTGTAAATATCTCTGCGGAGGAAATTGGTTTCAAATCAACCTCCCAGGGAGACACAAGAGTCAAAAGAAGGGGTACAAAAAGCATTTGACATTGATTGGGCACCTACTATGGGCCAGGTACCTAGATGTTTTACCCTTTGCCGTACTAACAGCTCTGTCATGATCAGGGACCATCAAGCCCATCTTGGAACTGGGAAATCTGAGGCTCAGAGACGGGGGTGGTCTGGCTCCAGGCCCCTTTTCTGGAGCTGAAGTCAGGATTTGAGCTCCAAAGCAATCTTCTTGCCATGAAATGCAGTTTATGGAGAAGGAGGTTGATTGGAGGACGGAGGAAGCCCTTGCTTGACATGTGAAATGCAGAAGAGAAGGGGAGCCTCATACCCCAGAGCAGCTTCAGGCAGGTGTAAGGTGTGGGCAGAAAGAAGGCATGGGCTCCGGCTTCTAAGTTATCTTTGGGAATTGTCTTCTTCTGGGGTACACTCAGCCAACATTTCCCATGAATATTCCCTGCAATTCCTGTGTTTCTGGGTGTTTTGGAAGTTTTTCTAAGCTTTGCCCCCTCTGTCTTTCCAACGATTAAGGAAGTGCCTAACTCCCTGTGTTACATCCCTTCCTGCTTGAAATACCTTGATCAGTGACTGAACCTTGCAAAGAACTCTGCCAGTCATTACACACACACACACACACACACACACACACACATGATCAACTCAGAAAGATGAATTCCAAAGAAAAAAATTATAGGTCACACATACTTAGGGCATGTGATACTAAAATCATCATAATCTGTTTTGCAACATGGAAACCAAGATTTAGAAGCCTGGGAATAAAGACCCACACCAACCTATATTAAACAACTGCTTTCTCCCTGTAATTAAACCCTACTTTTAGATGAACATGGCAAAAAGGGTGGTAAAATCCTTCAACAGGCCAAATTTGCTATCAATGGGAACTCATCATAGCAGCTGCCTGTGAATATTTAAAAGTGAATGTGTTTTTTGTTTAGGTGTTTTCATTTTCATGGGGTACAAATAAATATCCAGCATTTTTCCCAGCCTCTCCAGTCTTTTTCCTCCAGGTCTCACCTCCCACAGTGGAAGCTGGCTTGGTTTTCCATTTGCAAAGTTCACAATTCACCCAGCCATGAGCTGTGCCTTTAACTAGTGCTAAATTGTTTCCTGACAGCCCTCGCTACAATTTTCTCCCCTGACATTTGATTTACATATGATCTTTAAGCACTGCCATGGCGGTAATAGCGATTTGGTTAATATTCCAAGCGCTCCCCCATGCCCCACACCTTGCAGGGCCATTTCATTGCTGCAGCGTGGTGAAATGCATGTGCCAGATAAATGTATTACTAATGAAATAAACGGATTAGGGGGAAGAATCAATTGCCCTGCTGCCAGGACGAGGCACCAAGAGTTAATTTTGTCTGGATCTGCAAGGGTAGCTGTTAATAGAATAGGCTTTTTACCTAATTGGAGGGATAGTAAATGAAGTACGGTAATATTCCATGATGTATTGGAAAAATTTACTTCATTTTCTCTTAGTCTTGCTTGATGAGTGTTTACAGAACAATAAAATTTATGATCTTCCTTCTCTCCCCATTTTTCTTTTCTTTCTCTAGTCTTTCTTTTCTTGCTTTTCTTTCCTTTCACATCTCGTTTTCTTTCTCCTCTTCATAGCTCCTTTTCATTCTATCTATCTTCCTCCCATCCATCCATGCCTCCATCCATCCACTCATCCATCCATTTCTTTATCTAGCTAATAAACCACGGTGCCAAATGCCACCATTGTCAGGAGCCAGTGATATGAATGAGTAACCTCTGGGGGCCTGTGGGAAGTGGACCCATCACTACCATCTTTGTCCGCATCATCGTCTCCTCATCATTGTCATCATCGTCAGCATCTTACCTATCATTTATTAAATTTGCCCATCCTTCCACCATTCTTTTGACATTTATTGAAGGCTTACTAAGTGAGTCAAGAACTGATTTACCTCTGTGAATATGATAAAGAAAACAAAGTATAGCCAAAGAGGTCACTTACACCGGTCAACATATCCGTTTGATGCCTTGACTCTTACCTGGGCCTTTTCTCTCTCTTCTCCAGGTAGAGGCATTGAAATTCTGTTGCAATCGGTGTACCTTCCAAGCACTGAAACCCCCAGTGGTCAGACTAGTGGGATAAGAAGTGGAGGGAATCTCTAACAGGGATGAAAAGAAGGATCTAGGCATGTACAGGAGTTTTCAAACCTGTTTTCCTAGCATGCGGTCATGCAGAGGTGACCAGATACCCATGGAAAGTACAGAGGGGGCTTATTGAATGAAGGGAGGCCGTGAATTAGAGGGAGGAAAGCAGACTTTAGAGGCCGAAGCCCAGTGCAGCACCAGGGACAGCTCCAAGGCCTTTCATTTGGGCAATGCTGACCTGTCCAGGTCACATGACTGGTCAGAGGCAAGGCTAGGATTCTAACCCAGAATTCCAGAACCCCCAGAGATCCGCCCACTTTAGCTTATTAGAATCCCCTTAAGAGCTTATTTAGCCTGTTGATTCTTGAGGGTGACAGAGACTCTCTCCTTTGACTAAACTTGGGTCAGACTCTTCTGAGCCCTCTTTTGAATTAATTAGTCCCTGACTGTGGCTTTATCCTTGGTCCTTTTATTTCAGCTTTAGCAAGAATCCTGCTGAGTTAGTTCAGCAAAAGTCCCCCATCCTTGCTCCGATCACCGTTGATATCTTATCACCCTGGTTTGCCGTAAGCAAGAGTATTGTTCGGTCATTTAGCAAAGCATCACCAAACCTCTTAGTAATTTTGCGTCCACAGACTCCCTTTCCCCACAACTCTGCCCCTTGGCTGTAAATTCCCACTTTTCCTTACTGTATTCATTTAGAGTTGAGCCCGGTCTTTCCCCCCTTTTGCAAAATCCTCATCCTCGTAGCTCCCCTTGAATAAAGTCTTTAACAAGTGCCTGAATAATCTTTCTTTAATGGGTGGGCCCAAGAATCTCCCAAACGGATTCTGCTGCAGGTGTTTTGCACACAATCCCTTGAAAAACTCCACCTGCACCTGGTTGGGGCATGTTTAGAGGCATCTTATTTTGGTTATTCCGCATTCTTAAGCTACTCAGTGTCGTGAGAGCTGTAATACGTGCTCAGAGGAGAGTCAGCAGGGATGGCAGTTACTTACATATGATTTTTTGTTGCTGTTTATTAAAGGTTTCGAGTTATATTTTCAAGGTCATCACTTCATCTACTTCTGTCATCTGTCTGTTGAGGCCCCAATCTCTTCATGAGTTCAGAACCTAGATTTTGATTTCTAGCCTAATGCTCTGTCCAGAGCCAGTCATTTCCTGAAAGCCTGTTCTGCGCCGGATACCAGGCTGGCCACTGGGGATGAAGGAATGAATCAACCACGATTTTTATCCTCTGGAAGCTCAATGTCAGAAACACAGTCACCCCTCCATTCTGCATCTGCTGGGCTGGGGTCGCATAAAGCATTTATCATCTCATCCAACTGTCTCCTCTTTTTCCCCTTCTTGTACTGCAGACTTCTGCTTGTGTAAACTTTGCAGAATTTGAGCAGAAATAGTAAATAATGAAGCTCCAGAGGGTTGCACTAATTTCCCAGACATTTAATCAATACAGAGCTGCCCTGTTCATTACAGCTGTCAAAAATATGCAAAATCGTCCATCTGGTCCTCTCAGGTACGGTACTCTGAGCTGGAGTCACCAGTTGCTTGGCTAATTACCACGCCCCATTTTCCCTCATTCCAAGGCCTCTCCATTAACCATGAGCTACCAACTCAAGTATAAAGGCAAACAATAAATATTTGAAATGGCATTGCCTGGGCTGGGGCCCTGAACAGTGGATGCCCTGGGTCCCTGCGGAGGAAGAATACCAGTGGAGTTTTCTGGAAGAGTGGCCGCCCCACCTTCTCCCCCATCATGGCTCCCCCCCAGCTCCCAGCTTCCTTCCTTCGGAGGCCCCTCCCTGCCCCTCAAATATTTAGACCTATTAAAAACCATTGGGGGGAAAAATGATCTATTCAAAAGCTTTGCATAAAAAAGTGATCAATGCAAATTCCTCTGAGGAAATTGCTTCAACAGATGGAAACGGCCCATTTGCAACAAATGCCTCCGGCTGTGCAGATGGTAATTATGGGATGTATGTAAACATGCAAGCTCTGGCAAGCAGAGCAAACTGCACTGCTGAACTCAGCCCGTATCAAGGCCGCCTGCCCTGGCACTGCTCCGGTCCTGACTGGCCCATAGGCCAGGGGTTCAAGAGTTGTCCAGTGGTAATTAAGGATTTGGGTTTAGAATTCCAAAACCTATTAGTCTAGTTTCAGTTTACTTGCAGGTCTTTCTGAAATGGTCCCTGGGAGCAAACCACATATGCTCTGATTTCTTGGTGGACCAAGGCTACAACATGGCTCCCTGGAGGAAGGAAATCGACATATATTGAGCCCTCACTCTATGCCAGGTACTGTGCTATTAGCCTTGAATGCATTCTCTTGTTTAATGTTCACGAAAACCCTGGAAGGTTGGCATTATTATTATCATCATCATCACCATTTTGCAAATGGGGAAACTGAGGTTTGGAGAGGTGAAGTGATTTTTCCAAGATTAGAAGGCTAGGAACTAAGAGCAACAAGTTGTATCCGTTACCTATTGGCGAGTCACAAATAATTGCAAAGCTCAGTGGCTTCAAATGAGAAGCATTTGTTATAGCTTACAAGTCTATAGGTCAGCTGGCAGGTTCTTCGGGTCTTGGCTGGGCTCAGGGAATCATGACTGGTCACTCATGCATCTAGGTGGTCTAGAATGGCTTCACTTAGGTCTAGTATTTGTCTGACTGTTGGGCTGGGATGATGGGGATTAAGAGTGTCATTCCCCAGCAAACTCATGGTAGACGGGCAAGTTCCAAGAGAAAGAACAGAGGTGCACAAGGTCTCCTGAGGCCCAGGCTTGGAAAAGGCACACTATTTCCCCTGCCACATTCTATGTTTAAAGCAAGTCACATGACCAATCCAAACTGAAGAGGTAGAGACATTCCCACTGGAAGAAACTATAAAGATACATTACAAGCAAATAGCAAATTTACAGAGAGGGATAGAAAACAGCCAATTCTGCAGGCAATATATTGCATTGAACTTAAAGTTCTCTGGTTCCATGTCCAAAATTTCCAAGGCTACCCACGGGAGCCTATCTTTCCAGAGATAACTTGGTCTCTTTGGTACATCTCACCCTGACTCTCTCCAGTCTTCGGGTAAGTTTTCACTCATACCTTCCCTCTCCCAGTGATTCTCATTCCCACTGAGTCTCCTTTGCTAAGATGTCTGAGTGGCACAGTGTTTTCAGCTCTTAATAAAGAGTCAGCATATTTGAGGTTCAAGCTCATGCCTTGGACCTCTTCTGGAATTCCCACCAGCGTGTCACTACTTCAGGGAAATAGATGGGCCCCAGAAAAGTTCATGTAGGAAAATACATGTGTATAAAACTTTACGGTTGAGATTTAGTAGAATGTCACGAACGTGAGTTCTGGAATCAGACAGGCCTCGGTTCTCAGTGAGGCTCCATCCTACTGGTTGTATGGCTGTTTATAGACTAAATGTGTGTTTTCCTCTGAAATTCATATGTTGAAAGCCTAAGCCCTAGGGTGATGGTGTTTGGAGGTGAGGCCTTTAGGAAGTAATTAGATCACAAGGGTGGAGCCCCATGTGTGGGATTAGTGCCCTTTTAAGAAGAGACATGAGGACTTTGTTCTTTTCTCTTCTTGGCCATATGAGAACAACCAAGAAGACAGCACCTGTCTTCTTCCTGTGAGCCAGGAATAAAACTCTCATTGGCACCCAACCACGCTGGGACCCTGATATCAGACCTCAGACTCCCAGCCTCTAGAACTATGAGATATCAGTTTCTGTTGTTTAAGCCACCCAGTCTATGGTGTTTTGTTCCAGAAGCCCAACTGACCGAGACAGTGGCCTTGAGTAAACCACTCTGCAGCAACCCCATCAGGCTGGCCTGGGCTCACTGTCATGGGATGGGGAGGTTCTAGGAGAGGGAGCAGAATTGCATAAGGCCTCTTGGGACCTTGGCCTGGAACCGGCACAGACTATCTTCGGCCACATTCTCTGGGCTTGTTTTTATTCATGCACTCACAAGGCTATTGGGTGATTAAATGGCAGATCGAAGAGGCCTAACAAATGCTGATTACCATAATTACTGTTATATCTACTATAGAATTCTCTCTTCTATACATTATCTCATTAGAAGCCGTGATACAAGATAGGAGGACATCTCTACACCATTTATAGATGAAGCAATGGAAACCCAAAGAGAAGAAGTGACTTGTTCAAGACAACAGAGAGTGTCAGCAGCAAAGTTGGGGTCGAGGGGCCCTTGATCTCTGGCTCCGTGCTTCGGTGATAACCCATCAGTCTAGTCCCTCTGTCTCCTGCGTGTCATTCTGGTGTCCAGTGTACTCAGCTTTGGTTCACCACGGGGATGGGGTGGGAGCCCCAGGAGGGGAAGGGATGGACAGGAATGGAGTTCTGTCAGGAAGAAGCAAAGAGCTTGGGTTCAGGTGTTTGTAGACCTGGGTTTGTTTGCCAGATCTGTCATTCCCTGGGAGACTTCACCTTTCTGAGCCTCAGTTTCCTCATCTGTAAAATAGGTTCACTGCCAGAAATAAATAGAGAGCACACAGAGATGATAATATGTAGTAGATACTTAATAAACTCGAGTTCCTTTGCTTTATAGCAGATGTTGCCAAAATACTGGGTGGGGAGATGGGGTAAGGAAGATACATCAGGGTCAGGTACAAGGTTCTGAAGCTTTACGGTGTATCTAATTTACCTGTAAAATGCAGATTTCAGAACCCTGACACTAGAGAGTCTGTTCAAGAGGTCTGAGGTGATACTCAGGAACCTGCATTTTTTTTTAGCAAGAGGTCTTTAGACCACAGTTTGAGAATCATTGACTCAGGCTCCAGGCTTCTAAATATTTTTGGGCTTTATAAAAACCCTTTGGGTAGCTACTGAAGGCTTCTCGCACCCTTATTTTCCTCTCAACCATCTCCCGTGTCTCCTCCCACCTCTTTTAGGGCCGTTGCACTGGCTGTGCTGTGCCTGGGAGGCTCGCCCTTCCTCCCGGCCCTCTTCTCCTAGTTAAACTCTAGGCAGCCCTGGTCGCTTTCTCAGGGAAGCCTTCCCAGTCCCTCAGACCAGGCCAACCACTTGCCACATCTCAGGGAGGGGGCAAGATCCTGCAGGAGAGACTGAGGAAGAACCAGCAGGTGGCTCTGGGACCACCAGAGAACCAGTCAGACCCAGGGGATGTTAAGAAGGTGACTCCTTGGGAACAGGAAAGCAGGTGAAGGAGAAGAGGGAAGGTGTCCAGGTTTCTGGTCTAAGGGTGGAAGGGAGTTGTGATAGGCTGTTGTTATTGCAAGTTACTGGGACCTTCCAGCCATCCACAGCCTCCACCCCTGTCCTGAGCACCCTCACGCATCCGTCAAAAACAACGCTCAAGGGCAAAGCCTAGATCATGGTTAACCTTGTTTTTCACTCATGGGAGGAAACTGAGGCAGAGAGGTTAAGTAACTTGCCTAAGTGACACAGTCAGCAAAGGGCAGAGCTGAGGGGTGGCCTCAGGCAGTCCTCCAGAGATCATGTCCGGTGGTAATTCTGCATGGAAACAGGCTACAGAATGGCATGCATTAACTGAGACCCATCTACTCCCAGGTGAACAGCCCCAGAGAAAGGGGTGAAAATGGGAGACCCACAGTCTGTGCACAGCCAGCCGAGGTGACTGTTTTGTTTCCGAACATTCTGAAATGTCACATCCAAATCCAGAAATTCTACATCTCTTAAAAAATCGGACCTGTCAACACCAGGCTAGCATCCCTGCCTGGCAACAGTTTGCAAGAGGGAAAGGGTGGCACTGTCTCCTTTCAATGAGGTTGGCACTGTTTATTTTGCTCCAGTCTCCACTGTTCCCTATTACCCTCCATCTGGCCCACCTGCCTCCTTCATGGACACATCTGTCTGGCTTCTGGAGGTAATTCATTTTGCAGCCTTTTGACTCAGGTCCACTCCAGCATTAAAACTCTCTGGGTCTGTTCTGTCTCAACAATTGTGAAGTAGATAGTATTATCATTATACCCATTTTTCTGTGATGAGACTGAGACTTAGGGAGTTGAAAGGGCCTATTTAAAGCCTCAAAACTCCTGAGTCTAACCTGGAGACAGAACCCAGGTCTCTTGGCATCCAGGCCACTGGGGGAGGCCAGGGGCCCACGGTGGAACCCCAGGCTGGAGCTGGGACCCCTCCCAGGCCCTGGTTTCCCGTTCCCCCGTTCCACCGACTCATTTCGCTTCCTCACCCTTCAGACACTGCAGAGAAGCCAGATTCCTCTCCCTGACGTCCTCTGCGCCCCTTGTATTGATCTCCAGCTTTATGAGGGTGACAGGCCATACCTTTTAATTGCATTATTACATCTTTACGGCCTGCTCATTGAGCAGGTCTCCTCCGCTGGGCAGCTGGGCTCTGGAATTTATATGCAGAACTGAAACGTTTATTGGAATCATATTGATAAAGGCATATTGTAAAAGGGCCTGTGGCTCTTAAGAAGACACCGGGGTCCTCAGGAGGCAAGGGAAGAAGGCAGGTCAACACACTCCTGAGCAGAGCGGGTCACTCGTGAGAGACGAGGGCAGTGCCTCTTACCACACCCTGCCCGGCTCCTAGATATTTTCTCTTCTGTCAGCCTGCTAGGCTCAGGGTAGGAAAGAGTTAGTGCCTGGAAAAGCACAGGAAGAGGGGCTTCCAGGTTTGGGAGAAAGTTGGCCCCGAAGGGAGGGAGGGCTGGATGAGGGAAGGGTGGAGGCACTGGGTGAATAAAGATGTGCAGTGGGGGGCTATGAAAGAACAGTAGCATTTTATGCAGTACAAGATCTGCAAAGAAAATAGCTGGCCAGCTTGCCAATTTCCCGTGAGTGTGTCGAATAAGCATTTCAGGCTTACTATGCCCCAAACTGCACCGAACATCGTCCCCCCTTTTATTTGCAGACATGTCCATGGCAGGAATGAACAAGTCCACCCTCCCCAGGGCTCAGGACATCTTGGAGTCGTCTTTGGCTCTTCCCTTTACTCTCCCCTCTCCCCCATCTTGAATCCACCACAAGCACGGTGGGCTGAACTTCCCAAATATTTTGAGACTGTCAACTCCCCTTACCCCTCCACTGTTGCTACCACCCACGGAACCCCCATCAGCAGTCCTTGCATTATTTCTGTAGCCTTGGAATGAAGTTTGGTTCAACTGTCTCCTTCTTACCAGATCTTCTTCCCTGATTGCTCTGTTTTAAATCACAATCCCTACCCTGCAGCGCTGTCTGTAGATCATCCTGCTTTGTTTTTCTTCCAGCCTTTCTCTCCATCTAACATGCTAGAAAATTCATTATTATTGTTGTCTCTTTCCCCTGAAAATGTAAATTCCTTGAGGGCCGGGACTTGGATCTGTTTGATTCACTGCTGTATCTCCAGGGCAGAGAATGGGGTCTGGTATGCAGTAGGTGCTCAATATTTGTATAATGAGTTCTTGAATTCATTTGGGTGGAGCCAGGTCCTGGGGGACCTTTGACGCCACACTGGGGGGCTGTGCTTATAGTCTGAGCTTGGATTTCCACCCTGCATCAAACACTGTGTTAGTGGAGCCCTCACACACTTTTGAGGTAATCAGTACGCTTTCCTGGAGCTCTGAATTAGTGATGTCATGCGTCAAGGAGTCAACCCCAACTGGGAATTTGGAAGAATAGCTCAGGGGTTAATCTGAATGTATTTCCATGTCTTAAAATCAGCACATTTAAGGAAAAAGAATCTGCTTTGCATAGTAAATCGTATTTGGTGCCTACCCTTTTCACGTATGACCTGGGTCATCTGTCTTTTTGATCCTGAGAGGATTTTGGTGTTAAGGGGGAAGGTTCTGTGGTACATTGTTAATTGGTGGCAACTGATTGGACCTATTTTGTGAACTCTCCCAGGCCCTAAGCGGCTCCTGTTTTGGTTCATTGTTGTAACAGTCACTGTCCCTTCCTAAAGCATTTCCACCTTTGACCAAAAATGGTGGCATATGTCCAAATGCTCCTCCAGAGATCTCTCCTCAAGAAGGGCAGAGGGGAGGAGTATTTAAGGATTGGAATCTCCAGCAGAAATGGTCAAATGTCAGTCTTTAGGCCAGAACAGTTCTGGGTACAAATCCTGACTCAGCCACTCACTAGCTGTGTGACCTGAGGAGAGTCCCTAAATGTTCTGGGCCTCAGTTTCCTCATCTGTATAATACAGAAGATAGAGTTTTATTCCCAGAGTTCTTGGGAGGCTTGAATGGAGTGACCAGGGGTAGGTGGACAGAGTGACTTTTCTTGAGCAGTGACCATGGCTACGTACACATCAGGTGTTTTGTGCTGTGGCACAGCTGCCATTGGCAGATTCCCAAATAATGTCTCTCAGATATGTATCCAAATGCATGAGTGATTGTTGAATGAATAAATGAATGGATGGAGTTCAGAGGTTACAGGGTTGGATGACATGCCCAGTGAAGAAAGATAGCAGGACTTGGGGTGCTTGACCCTTTGGGCATTAAAAGTGTGGAGACTGCTCACAAGGGATCCGAAACTTGAAGAATCCTTAACGATCAGGGACTGCGCAGGGGTGGGTCTATGAGAGCTCTCTCACTCTGAAGGAGAGTAGCATCAAGGCCGGGAGAGGGAAAGTGATGGGGCCAAGAACACACAGTGAGTGAAGGGCAGGCGTGGGTTTGACCCAAGGTGCCTCCCCCACCATCATGCTCCCACCCCTACCTCTCCGTAGGTGTCCTTCCCAAAATGCATCAGAGAGAACGGGGCAAAATCTAGTCCTGCGGTACAAACACCAGGCTTGGAAGGAGAAGAAGAAAATAAACAACACTCTACGGGTCCTTTCTGACATTAGTGACAGGCCTGGGAACTCGCCATGGCAGAGGGTGGTCAAGGACAGGCCTCATGAGGGGTCAAGAGATGCAAGGAAAGGAAGGCACTGTAATGAATAACCATCAGCAATGGATTGTGTTGGGTGAACACTGAGATGCCTATTGATCAGCGAAGTAAACACAAATTGCAGCCAAGGGTCCCTCCGGCCCCAGGTCAATTTGCTTCCATGTACAAAGAAGCCAGGAGCTGCTGCCAGCACTGGGGATGTCTTACGCAGGGTGGCTGGGAGATCTTGTGCCTCTTGGAGATGTTATCTGCTTGGTGAGTTACTCTACTGTAGATGGGATTTCATTCATTCATTCATTTGTTCATTCAACATATTCTTAATGCTCACTTACCAATGCCAAGCTTCTTGGAAGCCCTGGGGTAGAGCAATGAACAGGAAGGCAGTCCTTGTCCTTTTGGGGCTCACAGATTAGACAAATAAAAGTCCATGATAATATCAAATAGTGGCGAGCGCTGTGATGAAAGTCACACGAGGGAGCTAGATGGAGAATGGGTGGAGGAGGGTGGCGCCTTGCTGAGACTGGACTATGGGTGAGGCCTCGCTGAGAAAGTGGCATCTGTGCTAAAATCCTAATGAATAGAAGAGGCCAGCCCCACGAGCACAGAGGTGGGGCATGCTCCAGGTCTAGGGAGCAGCATGTGCAAAGGCCCTAGGGTGGGAATGAGCTCAGGATATTGAAGCAACATGGACACAGGAGGAGAGTAGCGAGAGATGATACTGGGGAGGTGGGCAGCAGTCAGATCACATGGCAACTCTTTCCAGAGTAAGGAGCTGGATTTGTTCTATGGGATGAGGCCATGCGAGGAGGATCCTCCATCTCCTCTCAGTGTGGACACCTTAGCAATGAGGCATTCACCTGCCGTAAGTGACAGACTCCTGGCTGGAGCTGGGCAGACCCAACCCTACTTGAGTGTGGCATCCTGGGCCAGCTCCTCTGGCCACCAGACGTCCACTTCCTTATTTACGAAATGCTGGACTTGGGCTCATGCCTTTCTGACTCTCATTCTGGAATTCTTTCAGGACATGGGATGCAAATGTGCAACCTGGGTACATGTCACTCATCCACATGTGGGAAAACCCTGATCATGAGGCCACAAGGCTCTGGCGACCATTCTCTGTGGGTCACAGGTGACTGCATTGAGGGCAAGAGGCACAGATGAAAATCTGGGTGACACCAGAGGGCATCCTTGGGTTCAAGGCTGCCCAGCCCTCAGCTTTCGGTCTCCCTTTGTCTGACCCCGGGTATCTCAGATGCCAGATGTGGCCTCAGGAAACTAGATGGTCTGATTCATCCCACTCTGGGAACTAAACTGTACAGCCTTAGCCATCACAGGTCCCTGGCCCTCTGAGGATGCAGGTCCTTCCAGGTGATGTTGGGTAAACTGAGCTCCATCTGTCAGTCTCTTGCATTCAAGGGAGGAGGGAGGTGGTGATTATAGCAAAGAACAGCAAAATTCAGAAAAGTACACATATGAGAAGGGCATGAACAGCAGGTGTCTGTCCTGAGCACACACACAAGCAGGTCAGCATCAGAGGGTGCAGAGGGTGTTAGCACACACGAGTCTGAGACTCCATGGGCGCACGCAAGTGTGAGTGTAAATGCCAGGAAGATGGGGGCTGTATCTAGCTCACTCACTGCTGAATTCTCAGCACCTGGCACATGGTGAGTGATCAATAAACATTTGTAGAGTGAATGAACAAATGTGTGCTCATGTGTAAAACTTAAAGTTATCTGTTTTGTAACTTGACAATCTGTTATTTGAGCTTTCTGTCCAGGAAATACATTGAGAAAATACTTGGCATCACTATATACACCCACTGTTTATATTTTTTTTTATTTAAAAATTTTTATCGACGAAACATACATCCCGAAAAGTGTACACAGCATCCATGTACATCTTCATGGATTTTCACAAAATGAACACCCATGGAACTGCCACCAGCTCAAGAATTGGCAGGGTGTTTCCAGTTTACATAAATGCAGTGGTGTAACAGGTATTCTTCTGTGTCTGGCCTCTTTCACTCAAAATTATGTTTGGGCAAATTATCCACATTTTCTAGCGAAGTTGTAGACTGTTTCTTTTTGTGCTTATGTAGCATTGGGTGGCAAATTGGTTCTGGAAAGGGCCAGATAATAAACACTTTAGACTGCAGCCTATATATTCTATCTTGGTCATAACTGATCATTCTGTGGTTCTAGGGCAAAATCTGCCATAGGCAATGTAATGAATGGACATGGCTGTGTTCCAATAAAACTTTATTTATAAATCAGCCAAGTGGCCAGATATGAACATGGGCTGGATTTGCCAATCCAGTTATATGGTCCCCTTTTCAGGATTATGGCACACTATTAAGGGTCGGTGGTAGTTCTCAGTGGACATGCACACACACATCTTTTGGTGCACATGTCTACTTTTTAAAACTTTCATTGGGTGTGTACCTAGGCATAGTATGTGTGGGTCTTGGCATTGGCACATGTTTGGGTATAGGAGGTACTGCCAATCAAGCAATTGCAGCGCCGCTGGTTCTTAATTGGGTGAGTTCTTATGTTTTCACCCTGCGCAACTGTTCTCTCCACTTCTTGCATGCTGTGCCTTCTTTCTGTCACCGGGACCTGCCCTCAGAGGTCGCAACTTCACTGCAGGGCTGCAGCTTTCCTGAAACATGGCCGATCCATGCCACAGCCTGGAACTGACCCAGGTTAGGCTCAAAGGAGCCAATTCTGATGACAGATTTTCTAGGCTTAAACTCTTCCCTCCTGTGCATTTTCCTGTCATTTCATCTCCCATTTCCTTTCCTATAATAACCCAGCTCCAATGGCAAGCAAAGGGGGACTTGCCTATAAAATGAAAGGAAATTTAGGTCTTTACTAGGGCTGGTTGGGAATGGCACTGACGTCTGCTTCTAAAGAGATGACCAAGTAAGTGAACACCATGTTCCCTTGAGTGTCTGCTTGAAGGTCTCCAGTTCCTCTCAGCAGCAGCCCAGAAAATCTGGGATGACTGGATTTTTGGAAGCACCAGACATACCTATTCCTGCATCATTGTAGGAATATACTACCATGCAATACGATGGCTGAACAAACACACCTGAGTTCACATCCCTATGTACTATGTGTGACTTTGGGCCAATTGTTTCACCAGCTGCTATACATTATCTTATCTAATTCCTGACGACAATAATGAAGCAGGCTCTGCTATGATCCCCACTTGGGAGACCAGGACACTGAGAATTAGACACGTTAAGGACTCACCCACATCTAAACTCTGAACTTGAACTTTGAAAAAACATCTGTTGTGCTCTGCAGCACTTGTCCTGGCTATGCACTGAAATGGTTTTCTTTGGAAAAGTCACCATTTGTGCTTTTAGAGCCCTGAATTTGGCTAATCAGAAGCAATCTCCTTTACTTGGAGAAATAATTCAACATTGGATACAATCGTGGAAAAAGTGAGTTCCCTCCAAATTCTGGTAACGAGACAGTCAGTGCTGAGGACAAAATGTTGAGGTCTTTTGAGGAGACGGTACCTCTTAGTAAGTGGAGATATATAATTTTTTTTCTCAGCAAAAATGCTGTTGGCTGTTGTTTCAAATTTTCAGCAACTGGCTTGCTCTTCAAATACTGGCATGGAGGAAATTTCCATGTTACGGGTCATCTCTGGGCTGATGAAGTCCACCGTTTTGAACATCGAGGCAGTCCAAAGTGAAGTTGGTATTTTCAAATGTATTGCCACTTCCTCAGATATAAGAGAAGTTTGTTCGAAAAATAAAGTTGCATAGTCTACTATTAAATATGGGAAGAAAAACACTTGTCACCCTCAATCAGCTTTTCCTGTTTTGCATGGTATGTTTTGTTCTGTCAATGAATTTACTAAGTGTGATCAGCCCCTAACAAATATGCCCAGGGAGCTCACCTGTAGACCCAGACACGTGGATTCTTGTCTGGATGCTTCACGAATTAATTGGTTTACAAACTGTGAAGAAGGGCGGGGTTCAAAGACCCATCAGGAGATCCGCCCTGTGCTCAGGACTTGTTCTTTAAGCACTGAACATGTGAGGAGGCCTTTTACACTGATGCTGGACTAAAACCAAGGTGGCATTCCCTGGAGCCAGATGTGGCCATTTGTACCCATGGGCTTCTAAGGTTGGGAGGGGCAGGTCATGGACTGACTCAGAAATCAAGTTCACAGCTCTGGAAAGCCCAGAAACTGCAGAGAATGACCAGTGGATCCTGGAGCATCGAATGACCCCTGGTCTGTGATTCCACCAGAGGCCATAGTAATGACGACCTCACCTTCTCAGGCAGCCTGGACACGGGGGAGGATGGATTTTAGGCAGGACCACTGTGGCATGAGAGGATTCCCATTTCCACGTGCCGTCTTCCAACTGGGACTTTGTCCAACACCATTTTCTTAATTAAGCATGTTCAGTAAGTTGCCGGCAAGGAGGCCAGCAAACCCTTCCGAATTGCGTGGTAGGTACTGGAGATGTCAGAGTAAGGCGCAGGGGTGTGTTGGCCGAGGTGACATGACAGCACTGTTCAAGAAACAGATTTACCTGTGGGAACATGAAAAAGATGACGCCATCCATCAACGTTGGAAAACCAAAGCTGCTTACTCACATCCGGCCTTGGCCTGGCTATACACATAAACTGAAGAAAGCCATTCACTGATTTTCCGACTCTTGGATCCACCGTCAGCCTGGGATCCAGGCCCTGGGTAATGAGCAGCTCGGTCGGCGAATGAGGTTTGGAGTTGAAATACATCTGAGGCCTCTCTCCCTGCCAATGTCTACAGCTTAATAATTGCTTCCTCGCCCCTGCTGCACTCAGGTTCAGGAGAAACGCAGCCCCTCTAGCAGCATTATGCAAATAGGGCCCCCGTGTTCCAGCAGCGGCATATAGAATATGTAAATTTATGGCAGCGGCGGAGGCTGCTTAAGACAGAAGATTTCTCAATGATGAAATTAGATTTTCTGGAAAGAGGCTTCTGAGGACCTGCCTGTGTTTCCCCTGCTTCGTGCTGTGCCGTAGCCACCAAACCAGTGCTCTGGGAAATAATTAACTGAAATACAGGCTCAAACCTACGTACAAAAAAAATAAAGAAGGAAAGAAGGAATAAACCAGGTTCCATGAGGCCACAGCAAATCCATACTTTACGGAAGATGTAAACAGGAATGGAGGCTGCGAGGGAGGGAGGCTGGCAAGAGGAGCTGGCACAGGGGGCAGAGATCTCCCGCCTTTGGACTATGGAGCCTCTGGGGCGGCCCGGGAGGGAGGTGGACAGAGCTGTAGGCCCTGGTTTCTGTTTCAAGCCAGCACTGCTGCTTTTATCTGCTTTATGAACCTACCTTCTCCCGATTTTGTTAGAAGAAAGCATGCCTGTCATTTAGAAATATTGAACAATCATTCGTGCAGAACAGACGTTCTCAAACTTGAATGTGTGTGCATCGGACTCACTGGGAGGGCTTGTTGACCACAGGGTACTGGGTGCCTCTCCAAGAGCTTCAGACTCAGTCTGGGGAGGGCTCAAGAACTCCTATTTTAGAGGGGTGGCTGGGGCTGCCGGGCAAGGGACACACCCTGAGAATCACTGCCCCCATGGAGACTAAAGCTGCGTCTGACGGCTGTGGCGATGAGGCTCAAAGAGCTCAGTCATTTGTTGAAAGTAACACAGCAGCATCAAAGCAAGGGTTCAGAGAGGACTCTTTCCATGGTCATCGTTGTCACCACTGTCACTATTGTCTTGTCAATCTCATTTCCTGAGAGCATTCTAGGTGCCAGGCACTGTGCTAGGCGCTCGAGCGCCCTATGTCATTAACCCGCAGCCCGATGCTCCAAGGAGCTGCAGCTTTCCCTGAGGAGGGTGCCTTTAGGGACTCCGTGCTTGCTCCCTGGACATCCACAGCCCTGTCGTGGTGGTTTCTGGGGTTGAGGGTAAATAGGTTTAGATGAGGTCACGAGGGTGGGGCCCCGTGATGGGATTGTTTCTTTCACTATCTCTCTGTCGCACACACAAAACAGAGGCCATGTGAACACACAGGGAGAAGACAGAGCCTCACCGAGGACTGAACCTGCCAGCAGCTTGGGCTTGAGGATGTCCAGGCCCTGGAACAGTGAGACATGAGTGCACGTCGGTTCAGCTCCAGCCTGTGTTCATTACAGCAGCCTGAGCCGACTAAGACAGGTGCTGAGGCCCACTTCAAGTTGTTCGATGCCCTCATCCTAAGGTTTCTCGTCTGGAAATGGGAAATTCTGACCCTTTGGAATTTTGGGAGGATTTAATGAGATGTGTCATATAATGAGCTGAGCACTGAGCCTAGCCTACAGCAAGGGCTCTGTTATTAGATCATAGTAATTATGATTATTCTTGTAATTGTTATTAGTGATTGAATTGTGGGGATTGGGATACAGAATGGGGTTATGGAGTGAGCTTGGGGTCCAGAATAGGAGGATCTTGATTCCAGTTCGGAGCTCTAGGCTCACCTGCTTTGAGACTTGGGAGGATGTCATCCCCGACTTTTAAGGCAGTTCTTGCAAAAGTCATGGATGGTGCTTGGTGCCTCCAAGACAGCCAACTTCAGAGTCTCTGATTTCATCATTCCAAGAGTGGCAACATTTCTTACCCCCGTGTTGCCCCAGTGGGGGTCATCCTTCCTCTCCTGGAATGGTGCCCAGCTTCCTCCCTACCCCCGTGCCCCTGGTCTGTTCGCAGGCACCCACCTTTCTAAAATCTCGGGTGGTGACGTGGGACAGCGACTTCCTGCTCAAACCCTTTCTGGCTTTCTCGTTCCCGTCCTTGGATCACGTCTCAGCATCTCAGCCTGGCATGCAAACTCCTCCAGGCTCCAGCTCCTCTCAGCCCCTTATCTCCTGCCTCTCTCTCCTCCACTCTGTTTTCTGAGACTATGCAGAGGTATGTGCTGGCTTTCAGGCACCTGCTGTCTCCTGCCTCCCCACCCATGTTCTTGCTGTGCTCTCCCTCTCTTTGTCTGCAAATTATTTGAACTTCAGTGCTCAGTTTAGACGTTTTGTGCCCTGAGAGCCTTCCCTCACCCCGCTCCCATCTCCAGGATGCATGGGATACTCCCTCTGAGTGGCCGACAGGGCCCTCATTCCAGTGTTTAACCCATCGCATCATAATGGTCCACTGACTTTCCACTGGATAGTAACCAGTCAACCTTCTTCATCAGAGTTTTTGGAAATGTTCTGTTCTGTTTTTGCTTAATCTGCTGCTTGCAAGCCTCATGAGTTCAGGCACCTTAGATATTGTGTTTGCCACTGTAATTGAAGTACTTATTTCCAATCCTGGTGCATAGTAAATGCTCAATCCTTGAATTAATAAATCTGAACTCTCTGCTCATTTTCACAGATTTGTTATTGACCATCTATCCCTGCTGCCTACCAAAATGTCTGGCATGGAAATGCTTAGGAAATAGTTACTGAATGAATGAATGAATATGTGAATAAAATGAATAAATGTGCTTCTAATATAATGTGCTTTTTGTATAACTGTATCAGTCAGCTGTTGCTGCATAACGAAGAGCTACTAACTCTGATTTGCATATAACAAAGGCTTTATTTCTCATTAACTTTATTCTGTGAATCAGCCAGGACAGCTGTGAGTTGCCAATTGTGTCTGGCTCAGCTCCAGAGGTCTGCCATCTTCTGTGAACCAGCAGTGTAGTCAGAACATGTTCCTCTCATGGCAAGGGCATAAGTTCAAGAAAAAAAGTGGACACAGGCAAAGTTTTTTAAGGTCTTATCCCAGAAGGAGCACCTTGGCCCTTCCATTCAAGTGTCATTGGTCAAAGGTAGGCACGTGATCAAACTCAAAGTCAGTGGGCAGAGATGTACCCTCTAGGAGGAGCGGCTGCAAAATCCTATGGCAAAAGGCATGAATACAAGAAGTGAAGGATCCGGGCCAGTAATTCAGCCTACTCCCCGCATCTAGCTCAGAGCCCGCGGTACATAGCAAACACTTGCTGTGACTTCTGAGACCACCAGAGTGGCTGTGGTGACCCTCCCGTGGTCAAGACTCTGCAACAACTTTTCACTTTCTTCCTTGTGCGCCCTCCTTCATCTCTCACACTATAATTTTCAGTGATTTTTCTGGAGCCCACATTAAACAATCTCTGGGGTCTGCCCACAGGCACCACCATGCTGGGGCATGTCACAAGTGTGTCCCTCCCCACCCAGCCTGTCCTCCTCCCTGTCTTCTCCTGCCCCCCAGGGTATGTTGTGAGGGTCCCACTGAAGTTTAATGCATGAGCTCTGCATCCTCCCAGCGTCACTGCAGACGGACTCTCTCAGCATGGAAACGACCATGCAATCACATGACTGTAGAGGAAGTCGTCCCCCACCCCTTCCAACTGTTGTGAGGCTGCCCTGCTACGACTCGCTTCCAGTTTTGTGATCTCTTTTATTAATGTGCCGGAAGCAGAGAAAAATGCATTTGTAATTTCCCCTTAATGGCTGGTGGAACTTTTTTTTTTGCTTTCTTTCTGAGCGTTTGTTGATGGTACACAGATGAACACGCACACACACTTCAGTTCAGGCTGAATTGAGTGGCAAGCAGTGGATGTCAAAGCACAGACAGAGCTTTAGAATATTTTAGTAAGAAGGATCTGAGTCCAGTGGCTGCCCCACTGTGTTCCTGGAGCCCTGGACTTCCTCACAATAGCCTCAGAGGCTGCCACAGGGTGAGGAGCATGTTGGATCACTGGCAGCCCTCCTTGGGCCTCGCTCCCTTCAGAGCTTCTCCGCTTTTACCTGCTTTGTCTACTGTGCTTGCATAGGTTTGTTTGGAATGAAAGGCACCATAGCTGTACACAAATAGGCAATAACCCTCATTTCTTCTTCCCCTGATTTCACAGAAAGGGAAACCAAGTCTCAGAGAGCCCGTGGCTTATCCAAAATCACAAGATGAGTTGGGGGGGGCAGGAGGACTCAGGGACGAGGCCTCCAGTCTGCTGATTCCAAACTTGACGTTCTTTGCCTGCAAACGGGTTATACCTCAGCATGCTGAACATCTTCCCTAAAACGGTTTGCTGCTTGTTTTTTTTCACCTCCTGAACACGTTCTCCATGGATGCTTGTGCTCAAGAGAACCAAATAACGGTGGGGAGGTCTCCTTTTCCCTGCTGCAAAGGAAACCAATGTTAAATGAGCACCCAGCATGTGTCAGCCACGGACTGCAGGTAACTTAGATCCTTGTTATTTAACCAGAGCCTTGCCACGAGGTGGGGATGACTGTTTCCCATGTTACAGATGAAGGTGGTGAGGTTCAGATGGGTAAGCAACTTTTGCATGGACACATGGCTAGGACGTGGTGGAAATGGGATTTGAACCTGGATTCTCCTTACCATAAGGAGATGACAAAGTTTTAAAGGGCTTAGCTCTTCATGGATTTAAGAGTCAAGATCAGTCAAATGATAATATATGGTGACAGTGACCAGAGCTGCTGCCAGAGAGGGGGTGTTTACCTCGAACCTGGCTCACACTGAGTGCTTTACATGCAGGGCTGCCGGGTACAGTTGTACAGGCTGTGTACTGCAGAAGAGCTTCCAGCTAAAGGGCAGGTGGATGCTGAACTCATCTGCAGGTGGTTCACCAGCCCCTGAGGTAAGGTTGCATCCATCTGGAGGAAGCAGGTGCTGTTCTCTATTAGCTCTGTGGGGAGGAGAGGATGCCTTTCCCTGATTCTTACAGAGGTACTTTGTGCAAGTTGCCATCCTGTTTGCAAACAAGATCTCATGCTCCCAAGCTTCCAGGGTAGCGTCATTACTGTGCCCATTTCAAAGATGAAGAAACAGAGGCTCAGGGAAGTCAGGTCTCTAGCCCAGTGTTTCACAGCTCTTTCAGTGGCAGAGCCAAATTTTGAACCCAAGTTTGCAAAACTCCCTGGAGATGGAAATTTGCAGCTATGACCCTTCATAATCTATGTCCTCCCAATACTTGAATTTCACAAGGTTCTAAGGTTAGAATCTGGGGGTGCAAGTTTTGGGGGATCCTGAAAAGAGGTGTTTTCTGTCCTGTGAAATAGGAACCAACAGAGAATCTGAGTCAGCCTGTGTCCTCAAGGATCCACCCAGTTGGGCTTTTCAACCAGTTTCTCTTTGAATCACGTGTCTGTGCTCTTCCCTGTCATCCCTCTCCCCAAAGGAGAGCCCAGGGAGGGGGCAAAGTACCCCCGGGTCATGTAGGTCTGTCCTCCCCCGACCCCCTACTCTCTCTCTGGGAATTCCCAGGAACTGGAAGGAGACTCCCTGGCACCCACCAAAGCCAATCGTCAGGCAGGGTCCCAGGGCCAGTTACTCATTCTGAGAGGACCTGAGGTGGCTTGAGGAGTTGACAGATAAAGAGGAAACAATGTGTAATTTGCTGTTTACACATAATCAGAGTGTACCAAGAAAAAAAACATAGTGTCAGAGCTTACAGCTTCCCACGTTTTATTTTGATTTTCTCCTAAATCATTACGTAAGCGGACAGGCAGCTGGAGACAACTGTTTTGGAAAACAAAATGTTTGGGTGTGTTTTGGCTAAAGGAAGGGAGGGCTCTCTATAAACTCAAAGGCGTGGCCAAAGGCAGTTGAATGCAATCGTGTTCCCTCCAGCCCCCAAAGGAGGGGCAGCGAATGACAGCTCCAGGACTCAGTCTCTGCCCCACACTGAGGCGGGCACTTGGCAAGAGTTACGGCTCTCGATCCTCACGTCCATCCTGGGAGGTAGGTTCTATTGTCAGCCCCATTTCACAGGCAGGGAGATCAAGGCCCCAAGAGATGAAGTCCCCTGCCCAGGGGCTTATGGCCTGCACAAGCTAAAACCACGAGCCACCCAGGCCAGGAGGGTGCTGGGGTCCAGGATCTTTTCATCTCATTGCTCAGCTTCCTGACTAGCTTTCTTGAGTTTGATGCTGGTCATTCATTTTGGGACCATTAAGGGGCTTAATATAGGCCCCTTTCTTGGGAGAAGCATCCTGGGGAGGGGGTGCCGTCTCTGGTCCTCTCCTGGGGTCCTCTGTGATCATGTCCACTGCAGGCGACTAATACTGTGTGTGTCTGGGGGTGTGTGGTGTGGGTGCTGCTGGGGACAAAGGGGGCTCAGGAAGGAGACATGGGCAGGAATGTCGCTTATGATCTGAGAGGAAAGGCCTGCTTAGGGATCTTGCCAGCTCTGGGTCTTTCTGATCATCTTAGAATTCATCCTTTCTTCTTCTTGGTGTCCTTGAGAACTTGAATATCTACCCTCCTGTTCAGTCACCTCCCCTGACTTTGAGGAGGCAGAATCCCTTCTCAGAACTTCACCGTTATTTCCCCCTCCTGTTTGGACACACCCTCCCCCTTCACTGGCCTAGGATCTTGGAGCCACATAGGACCTCAAAAGTAGATCCAGTCCCTCCGCAGAGTCAAGGCAGTTAAAGTGATCGCAGCCCCATTGTACAGACAAGTCCTCTGAGGCCAAGCGTCCACGTGAGGCCCATAGTAGAAAAGAGGTCTCAGGTCTACGCTCCAGCCTTGCAGGTCACCCTCTGCCCAGTTCCTTCTTCAGGGGTACCCGCCCCTCTCTCTGCCCCTGAGTCTCTGAGCCAAACTGTGTGCAATTTACATCGACACAGCCCACATTTGCATGAAACACACAGACACACACACAGGACTGCTCCTGGCTTGCACAAGGGATGCCAAATGCCGTTCGCATCTTTCTGGGGAGAAGTGCATCCACCCCAGCTCTGTCTTTGCCAAAGTGCCATACGTACCAGACGTACATATATTCCGCGTGAATTTCCTTAATCTCCCTCACAGCTGTCCCTCTCTCTACGGCCTCTACCACAGCATTCCCAAATCACTTGTCTCCTGGCTGGTATAGCAGCCTGTTCCCTGACTCTTCCAGCCCCTTGGAAACAACAGTGACAGTAATAACAGTGGCTGCAGTTTATGTAGCCCCTTCTATGGGCTGGTCATTGGGATAAATGACACACAGGTTGCAAACTGCGGCGCTCTTTCAACAACCCCAGAATGGAATAATTAGTACCCCTAATTACAGATGGGAAGAATGAGGCTTTTCCTGCATATCAAGCCCTTTCCCATGTCCTCTATTGTTTAAACACCTTAAAATATGTGTAGACACAAACATATAATGGTGTTCAGAAATTCTCTAGATGCATCTCACATGTACTCAGTCTTCTCTGTAGGCCTGAGATAGCCTGGGTGAAAGAGATTTTCCTGCTTCATATCTGTGTTTTTATATCTTAGCATAGACTCCGGTATATGGTGGGAATACCCAGTATTACCACTAATAGTATGTGTTGGAGGGTGTGTGCTAAGCATGTCAGCCTAGTGCTCTGGGAAACCTGAGCTCTATTCTGGGATAGCATGTGTCATGCATGTGTGTATTACCATGTGTTATGCCTGTAGGGTGTGCATGTTGAGTGTGTGCTGCACGCACCATGCATGTGTGTTGTGTGGGTGGTGTGTTTTGTGAGGGCATTGTGTGTGGGTGATACGGGCACTCTGCACGTTGTGTGTTGCAGGGGTGGTACAGATGGTGTGGAACGTGTTTTGTTTGCTGTGTGTGTGTGTTTTGGTGTGCTGTGGCATGTTGTGAGTGCATTGTGTGTGTAAGCTGTGAAAATGTATCCACACGTGTGTTCTGATATCCTCTATGTCCCAAGTGTCCTACACGCTCCCTGTAGGATCGGTGCACGTTCCCTGTGTGTGACTCCGTGCCATTGTGTGTCCCTGCTGTGCACAGGGCACGCTCCTTGGTGCTGCCTGTGGGCGCATGGGTTTGCACGCCTGCCCCAGGCAGCCTCCGTGCCTGCATCCATGTGTGTGCCCTGTGACTCACTGTGGATACATCTAGAAGGCGGCAACTATTGTCTTCAAACAGAGAACAGCCATTAACACATTCATTAATTAGGATCATGTTGACACTTCTACTGCCGACTAAAAACATCTGTTTGTTTTATCAGTCTCCTTAATTCCTTACACTTATCCTCTCAGTGCGAGAGGATGGGCCTGCTTTCCCATGTGTGTACACTGGGGCTTTCCGAGGTGGGGGCCCAGGCTCTGTCAATATTGTCTCAGGGTGACAGCTCTCGGGACAGCCCACGGGCTTCTGAACAAACGAGCATCCCTTTCAGTGGTTAGTGAGGAGTAGTGCGTGGGTCAGTTTGCCAGTGGCTAGTCTTCATTTACCGGCGTAGCCTGAGTGACACATTATAGATCAGAGGTAAGAACTCCACCACGGCGCTAAGTCTCAGTGCTATGGGGCGTGATGTGGCGCCTGCTGCTCCATCTCGCTTCCCTTCCCACCTAGATTTGTACCCTGAACCCAGCAACAAGCCACCAGCAACCTTGACTGAGTGAATTCCCCTCTCCCATAGCCTCAGTTTTCTTATGTGTAAAATGGGATGGTAAGAGGATGACAATACAGTTGAAAAGAAAACATATCTGAGTGAAATGACAGCATGGCAACCAAGGAGATGCCTGAAAGATGCCCCTCCCATCCCTGGAAGCCCCCCATCTCACATGAATTCACAGGGGGCGGGGGCAGATGGCCAAGCAAAGGACTCAAGGTCAAAGTCACTAACTCTAGTCTCTGTCCCCACCAGCACACACGGGATACCCAGTGCACGTCCACCACTCCCTCCTCTGTGCCCGGCTGGGGCTGGGTCCAGGGCACACAGGTCTCTGCTCTGGGACAACTCATCACGACCAGAGGGGAGAGGCGCCATGGATTAGTACTGCCTTCTGGAATGCGGAGGAGAGCGTTCTCAGCACAGGGGATGGATGAGTGAAGCCCAAAGCTGAGGTAGGGGGAGGCTCCCGGGCCCAGAAGCATGGCGGAGAGGAGCAGGGGTGAGGCTGGAAGGGAGGAGGAGACAATGGACCACCGAGGTGTTTTGCTTTTTGTTGTATTTTGTTGTTGTTTTGTGTCTTCTCTCATTTACTAATAATTTGGATATCTTTATAATGAATACAAACAGCATAGCTTTTTTAAGACAATGAAATAGCTTCTTATACATGTATGTATCATATTTTAAAATCTTTGTTACATTGATAGACCTATCCATTTTTCCCATTTTAAGGATATCAGGGTGACTTCCCCTAGTTCCCCTTCTAACAATGGGTCAAAGGAGATGTGCGTATGTGCTTTAAAAAAAATTATGGGTTTTCTTGCCATTTTTTAATTGTGGTAAATACATATAACATAAAAGTTACAACTTATACCAAACTGAGCAGTGAGATCTTTGTTTCTCTCTTTCAGCATACTTGACATTGAGACCCGCTGTTTTTTTTCCTGTAAATTGGATCCCAAGCTTTTCTCAAAGGTATCCTGAGATGATTCAATGGGAAGATGCATAGAGAGGCTTGCTTAATGCCTAGTACATGGTCAGCATCCAAGACCCAGGCATTATCATTAGGAACTGGTACAACTCAAGTGTCTTTCAGTCTGGACTGTGGAGTCGGGCTTGACAGCTGTGTGACCTTAGTCCAATTACTGCACCTCTCTGAACGTGTTTCCCCATAGAATTGTGAAAATTACCTAAGATAATACAAGTCAAGTGGATGGTGCCACTTGGATGTGTAACACATGCTATTTTATCTGCAAAGCATCATTATTCCCTTCTGTTAATCCTTTACTTAAAGAAAACTGTTATCTCAATTAAGCTTAAGCTTTATGAATTTTTGTTTTGCAGCTTAGGTGGCGTTACCATACATCTTTTCTGCACACAAGAATATTCCAGCAGATCCTGTTTGCTCCTGCAAATGGTGGTGATAGTACATGGTGGGTCTTTGCAATGACAGCTTCATTCTTTTTCACAGCAGAGTGACACCCCCTAGGTGAGAGGAAGGACTGAGCCATAATTCACACTCCCAAGAATTATATACTCTTATTTAATCCTCACAACAACCCTTTGATGATGGCACTATACCCATTTTACAGATGAGGGAGCTGAGCTTCAAAATGCTTAGGCAATTAGCCCAAGATCACACAGCTAGATAGTTGGACTTTGAATTGAGCTGCATCTGCACTTTTTCCTTTACATTAAGCAATTTGTTTAGTGGTTGGATGGGCCCAGAAAAAAACTAATGGATTTGTCAGGACTCTTTTAACTTGCAGAGAAGAAAGCTCCATTCAAAATAATTTAGGCAAAAGGGAAATGTTTGGGTTCTCTTAACTAAAAGTCTAACCTGGATTCATGCGTGGCTGAATTCAGAGACCCAGTCGTTTCACCAGGATGTGGTTGGTTCCTGTCTCTATCTCTTTCCACATCTCCATCTCATAGTTTTGTTCTCTGGTATGCAGGCTTCATCTGTATAGTAGGCATTTTCCCCATGATGACAAGATAGGCCCTAGCAGTTTCAGGTTTTGGTGGTAAAGCCTGGGAATTGCAGCTAAAAGAGGAGCAACTCCAGGGTAAGTCCCAGAGTTGACCCTGATTGGCTTACCTTGGGTCACATGTGCATCCATCAGCCAACTGTTATGGCCTTGAGAATGAATGGGATGCTTTTACTGGCTAGATCTGACCTGCATGACCCTCTCAGGATTGTGGAGGTCAAATGCATCGCATGCTGAACCAAATGACCCTGAGGTGGAGATTTTCCCAGAAGGGAATCTGTTAAGTTTAATTTGAAGTTGGAGATGTGGCTGCTTGGGAGGGAATAGGAACCGATGTCCATTCCAGCCAGCTTTGGATTATGCAGAAAGGCATTAGAGGGGTCTTAAAGGCCCTTCTGCCAGTCTAAAACTAGCAGTATTTATCCTTTGCCAGTCTGAAGGCAGGGGTCAGACCATGTGACTTAACTGAAGTCCCTTCCCAGCCAGCCTTTTGGGACAGCTCCAACCAGGACTCATTGTTCTGGCAAATCCCCCAAAGCACTGATAACCAAAAAGCTAAGGAAAAAGCAGGACCATCTGCCAGGGTCTTTGCTTTTCCTTCCCCTCTTTATCTTCGTCTTCTTTTAATTATGAAAAGTCTATTGCTTGACTATTGATCTTCTGCTTATAAGAGCAGCTGGGGTGATACATGGTGTGTGAGCCCACTCCTTTAATTCCACAACACAATTGAATACTGCCTTCGATGAAGAGCTTATTAGTCATGCATTTGAGAAGAAATGAAATAGCTTGTAGCTCTGAGGGATGGTCTTTGGGGGAGGATTGTTAGTGCTGGGTTTGGGTGGGGAGGTTCCCTTTTAATCTCTCTAAGGAGAAGGACGGCTACTTATCTCAGGCCAGATGGACAGATTGTCCTTGTTAAAATCTTCTACCCCTAGATCAGCCACGTTTTCAATCTTTAGTTTTTCACTAAAAAATATACGACCTTTCTTCTTGACAATGTACCTGACATTCCACCACTAATTAGGTCAGTCCTTGGGCTTAAGAAGTTACCCACAAAGGCCACTGCTATTGGATATGAATTCTAAAACCACTATTACAACCACACGAGTCACCATTTGTTGAGCAAGTATATACTTTTTCCCCCAGATGATAAAGCAGTTTCAGAGGAGCCAAGTATAAATAGACTAGAAGTGCTAGGATTGGAACCCTCTTGGACAAGCTGATTTCTGAGCCCCTGTGCAAAACTATATGCTCCCTCTATGGTAACACTAATACATTGGTACATCATTGTAGGGGATCAGGGGGGAAACAGAGCAGGAAACAATTGTCTCAAGGACAGGGATCGAGTAGGCAGATTTCAACTTGCTGAATGATTGCTTCAGTTTCGTGCCTCAATTTACTCAGATGAAAAGTGGAAAGACTGACAGGATTATTTAAGGATGTAAGAAGATAATTAATGTAAAGCCCTTAGCAAGCGGACTGACCCTCAGCAAATGCTCAATAAATGTTAGAAGTTATTGATAGTAGTATTCATTTTAGCCACTTCAGGGACCTGTTAACCTCTGTATTGCATACAGTAGGCATTCTGTAAATGCTTACGGAATTCATCCATTGTCCTGACTCCTATGGTGAAAACACTGAATGAGACTGAAAAGGATGCTTTTTAAATCCTTGTCTTGCTTTCCTCCTTACGTCAGTTAGAGCCATCCAGAAATAATGCTAATGGTGATCACGGTGGTGGTGATGATGACAGCGATAATGATAGCGATCATTTCTGAAGAAGGACCTTACATTTGGGCTGTGTGACAGGGGTTAGGTGGGTTAGAATTGAGGACGCCCTGGGGTTGAGGATGGGAAGGAGAAGGAAGAAGATTTTACCTTTTAAAGAGCTTCTGGTCTAAGTCCCATCTATGAATTGACTCTTGTCCATTTCATTGCACGCAGGGACCAGTGACCATGCCAATCAGATGACTGGCATGCCTCAGCCTCAAACCCATGATATTAAGAGTAAAATACAAGTTCTGCTTTGCAGCTTCCAAGGGCGTTCAGAGTCTGGTCCCTGTCATCCCCAACCTCCTCTCCTGACTTGCTCTCCATATTCCAGTTACATGAAACTTCTTTCTGCTATCGGACTACATCAGGTTCTTTCAGGCCTCGGGGCCTTTGCACTTGTGTCCTCCATTTCAAATCCTTGTCCGCTGGCTCTTTGCATGGCTGATTCCTTCTCATCTTTCAGGTCTTAGTTTAAATGTCAGTTCTTCAGCAATACCTTCCTTGATCTTTCAACCTAAAGCAGCCCCAATTCAGCCCAAGTCATCCTGCCCCAACATCTTGGTTATTATCTTGATGTCAAAGAACTTAAATCAGTGTCAAGATACTTTTCTTGTTTTCTGTCTCCCTCACCGGAAAGAAGGGTTAAGAAATTAGGCCACCTTCATTACTGCAGTGTTCCCAGAATGTAGCACATATTAGGTACTCAGCATAAGGTGTTTTGGTTGAAGGCATATGCCTCACTTTGTGGGGGCAGGGGACAGATGCTATGGGGTCATTGCCCCACTGGATTATGGAAAGCTACCTTCCCCAGTGGTGGGAATTTAGGGTTTCTATACAGTGGGAGAGTAAAGGAAGGGACATCTC
Organism: Manis javanica; assembly: GCF_040802235.1. Taxonomy (NCBI): domain Eukaryota; kingdom Metazoa; phylum Chordata; class Mammalia; order Pholidota; family Manidae; genus Manis; species Manis javanica. The sequence continues at coordinate 80,061,984 of NC_133170.1, forward strand.
TGGTTCTGAATCCACACTTTGGGTGACAGGGAGAAACTGGATGTCTCCAAAGGGATGGTCAAGGAAAGGAAATGAGCACTTAGGCTGGAGGTCAGTGTTCGCCCTCGAGGAGGCAGCCAGAGGAAAAGTGGCTAGCTGGGGAAGAAACTCAAGCCGGGGGTCCTGCGGGGGCAGCTGGGAAAATGGAGATTGGGGCAGGGAGAGAGGGAGAGGAGGAGGGAGAATCAGATAGATGGAAGAAGAAAAAGAGAGAGAAGAGACATGTAGAGAGATAGAAAGAGGGAAAAGAGAAATGGACACAAAGATAAATAAATGGAGAGATGGAGAGAAAGTGAGAAGGAGAGAGAGGTAGGAAGAAAAGAAAGAAGGAATTGATCTAGGGAAAGAGAGATGGAGGGTGAGAAAAAGAGACAATGATGCAGAGAAAGAAAGGTAGAAAGGAAACGAGAGACACATACCCTTTATGGGAAAAGCAATCTTTGTGAGGAAGAGGGACTGAGAGCCCGGGGCACGTGCCGGCGGCAGGCCAGAGTCCTGAGACCCCTTGTTTCAGCACCCTGGACAGAGGCCGCTGGGTCTTCTCCCTGACCTACCAACCACCCTTGTGACCTCAGGCAGATCATTTCCCACTGATCCGGGCTTCAGTTTCTTAGCAGTAAAATTGGACTACTTACCCTTGCCACCCATGGGCACTGCTCAAAGGATAACGTACAGCAACTACTAGTTCGAGTCATCTGGGGAGTCTTGAAGAATATTAATGACTGAACCCAATCTCCTGCTATTTTTTTTCAATTGGTTTGGGGCAGGCCTGGGCATTGACATTTTAAAGAAACACCCCGAGTAATTGTAATGTGCAAACAGTACCAAGAGGTGCTGAACAGTGCAAGGGCTTGGTGGATAGGCAGTTCTGAAGAAAGCCAGCCCTGTTCTTTCTCAGCTCTAATGTATTTGTTACATTGATAGAGAAAATGGGGCTCAGAGAAGGAAGTGATCGTACTCAGGCTACACAGCCAGTGGGACAGAGGCTTTGAATGGTGACAAACCTGGGAGAGATACTGTGCTGGTCCAAAGTGTCTTAGCTACACCTCCCCGCACATCCTTTCCCAACGGCCGCCCTGTCACACGGGCCAGCCGACACCCCCAACCCCACGGGAAATCTGTAGACTCGACTCACTTCCTGCATGGATGACCCCCAGGCACAGAGGGACCCAAACACGTTAACCTCCCCTTCCTCGTTTGCTTTCTGATTCATTTCACATCTGAGGGCTCCTCGGCAAACCCACCTGCCCTCCTTAGTCCCAGCAGAGGAGGAGGTGGGAGGAATTAAAGCCCTTCCAGGACACCGACCAGACGCTTCATGCCCGGCTTCAAACGTGACTTCTCTGGATTGTGAAGCCAGTAAGGACATCAGTGGAAGAATGACGGCCGCCCTTTGCAGGGTCTTGTCAGTGGCCGGGTCCTTCTGCACAGGGGAGGGTCAGGGTGGGGTTAAGGTTACGAGCTCTGCTCTCTGCCTGCCTGGGTCCAAATGCTGGTTGCTCTCTGGGGATTTTATGGTGACCCAGGGCAAACAAATCTTCCCAACCCCGAGATTAATCATCTGGAAAATAGGGTAATAGGACTTTCCTCCTAAGCTTCCTGTAAACTTTTTTGAAGTTACCTTTTGAGTATAGTGTCAGTGCTTAATAACCCAGAGCTGGGAAGAAAAAGCAGCAGAAGGAAGAGGAGAAGACAGGGTAGGGGGGAGGGTGATGGGGGCAGGGGAGGGGGAGGGGAGGGAGAGGGGGCAGGGAAAGGTGGTGATGGTGGTGATGGTGATGGTGCTCCATCCTGATTTTTTCAGTGAGTCTTTATGATCCATTATGGATGTGCCAACTAAGATTTGGAGAAGGAAGTGACTTGTTTGGGTTCACACAGCAAGCTAACAGCAAAGCATGGACAAAACTCACCCTGCTTACTCCATCTGCTAGAGGGTGGGAGGATGACTCCATTAGGAGACTCTCAGAAAAGCCTTTCCCTTTGAGCTACCTGCAGGCTTCAGGGTGGGTTTGCCCAGGCCCACCCAGTGCTCCCAGCATCTGTGAGGAGATGATGAGCATCATGCACAGGGTGACATGGGCAGAACCCCAGCTCTGCACCAGCAGGCTCTGTCTTTGAGCCTCTGTTGTTTCCCCTCCCTCCAAGCCTCAGTTTGCCCTCTATTCAATGGGAAGGGCGTGGGCTAGGCAACTGCTGAAGCTCCTGCGGAACTTATGTTCTGGGGCTCTCTGCATCCTGCCTGTGATCTGCACTTTGCAGGCAGTCCCTGGAGCTTTGGGATTCCCTGGGGGCATTTAACAGCTTCCAGTTTCTACCAACGGGGGATTCTGCTGATGTCTGGGGAGTTTTCTGGTGGAAAAGCATAATTCAATAGATGCAGACTCAGGGGGTAGGTTCTCTGGAGACAGAGGAGACTGGCAGGATGAACACAGGAGGAAATCTCCAGGGCATTGCGGGTCCCAAAGTCTGCAGAGGGAGAAGCCGTGGAAGCGTGTGTGTGTCATGAGCCTGCTCGACAACCTGCTTGGTGTTGCAGCATTTGCCTGGGTTATATCAGAGAATATCCCAACCCGCCAAACCAAGCGGGTGCTGTCATTCTCCTCAGCTAGCAGCTGGCTGAACCAAGGCTCCGGGAGCCGGGGAGCTCCTCTTGATGGCATTTCCAGGAGGTGCGAAAGCCAGGTGTCCAGGCTCAGGGTCCAGCGCACACTGCTGTGGCCAGTGTTGGTTCCGTGGGTGGGGAGCCCAGCTTTGTGCTGGGCTCTCTGGGCAGGGCTGTGGGACAGGGACAGGGGCTGGCACTGCTCTGGGGAGCCTGACAGTGAAGCCCCCTAGAAGGGGCACCACCAGTAACAGACAGATCAAAAACCAGGCACTCATGGTGTTAGAGGCAAAGGACCAGGTGAGCAGAGCCAGACAGCCCAAAGGGCCCGTGGGTGGCCTGTGCTCACATTCTGGCTCTAACACTAACTGTCCTTTGATCTTGGAAGGTGCCCTGCTCCTTCCTGGATGCCAGCTTCTCCAGCCACCTCTGTGCCAGCATTCATGGCCTCTCCTGGGCTCTTTCCTCGGGAGGACAGGTAAGATCTGACTTTTTTAGTGACAGGATGGGGAAGGACTCATGAGGGAAGTGGATTTGTCACTTCCTGCTGTTGTGACTTCCCTGCCCCGCTGTGGGCACCCAGGGTCTGCTTGTCACAGAAAAAAAAGGAAGCAATGATCGTATTTGCAAAAAAATGCCAAGAATGAAGGAAGGGAGGTCAGGTGGTATTTTTTTCCCTGTTTATTTTGGATACTTAGGTGGTGAATCTTTATTTCACAAGATGATTAGAAGCGTGAGGCTGTGGTTACACTCCCTGGTTTGCAATCTGGCTCCACCCCAACCCAGCTGTGTGACCTTGGAAAAGTGAGTCGACTTCTCTGAACCTCAGCTCCCCATTTGTAAAACAGGGATGATCATTTCCCCTCTGTGAGCATCAGGAGCCCCATCTGTACTGGAAATCAGTAAGTGTGCTGAGAATCACAGCTTACCTCCAATTGCCTCTCTTGCTTGACTTCTTAAAAAGAACCGTGGTAGCTGGTGTGTATCAGGTGCTCACTCTGTGCCAGCTGCTGTTCTGGGCACTTGGCTTGCATTAACTCGCTTGGCTGTTCTACAGTTTTTATGAATTATGTGTTGTTATCACAGAAGCCACTTGACAAATAGGGAAATGGAGGCTCTGAGGTTCCGTGTTTTGGTCAAGCCCACCTATCCGTAAAGCGGCAGAACTGGAACTGAACCCAGGTTTGGTTGACTTCAGGGTCATGTACTTTATTGCAGACTCCCCAGGTCTCCTGACACCCAGGCCGTGGCCCGGAAGTCAGGCTGCTGTGGGTACCCACTTGTCCCTCACCCCCCACCTGGGTTTGCCAGCCCAGCTTTGGTCTGTTCCCCTCCGTGCACACTGCCTGCCCCTCACCCCTTCCTCCCTGGCTAAGCGATCTTGCTGAGCCTTCTGTGGGACACTGGCCAAAGTGCTGACTGATTATTGACAAATTAAAAATATAAGCTATTGACCAGACACTGGGATGGAGTCCCAGAGCTGAGGACCTGAATCTCAATGAGACAGCTGAGCGTGGAGATCGATTCTGCAGGTGGAGGAGGAGGCGGACAAATTGCCCCACGCCTAATGCACAGTCTGATGCTCTGGTTAATAACTGCGTGGTTGGGAACAGGGGCAGCTTCTGCCTGAGTCAGCTCACTCCACGCACACAGGGCCCCACATTCTACACACCTGATCTAGAGCCCTCAGGAGCTCCACGGCTGCAGGAATCACTAACCCCATTTTACAGATGGACCCATTCAGAGACATGCAGGGCTAATAACAGGGCAAAGTTAATGACTGTAGGGGCTGGGATTTGATCCTCCTAACTAAAAAGCCTGGAGGTCAGAGATTCAGGCAAACTGTGATTTCAATTCTGGCTCCGTCCCTTCTAGCTGTGTGACTTTGGGCAAATCGCTGTACCTCTCTGAACTTCCACTGCCTCTTGTATAAAACCTGGGGAATAAAATCGACTTTGCCAAACTGTTTTAGGGAGGAAATGAGAAGACAAGAGATATGCTTTCTGTACTGGACACCTTCTGCATGCTGCCTTGAGCCTCTTTAGCCTTTTCCACCGGCAGTTCAGCTCAGGTAGCTGCCCCGCATGGGCTGTGTCAGTGGGTGCCCTTGCTCTCTGGCTTCCAGCATGCTCGGCCATTGAGAGGCAATGCCAGGAATTGGAGGGAAGAGGGGAGAGAGAGGTTGAGGTATTTCTCAATGGGTCCCCAGCGGCTGGGTTGTCCTACCTGATGCCTCCCCCGCTCTGGGCGGCCCCTTGAGGCCCAGGGATGGAAGGGCTTTCTGCTGTTACCACCCTCCAGGCGTGGCATCATCCCTGTTGCCTTCCTTTCCCCTTTCCTCCCCTTCTTTCACTTACATAAGTATCCATTCTTAAACTGCCCTAGGTCATCCCAACTGCCCCATCTGTTCCTGCCAAGACCCTAAGGCTTCACTTTATAAACTGTAAAGTAAGGTCCTCACATAAAGGTCTATCCTTTGAGTCATGCCATGGATGTTACCCCTGGCAGTGGTCTTGTCTTCCATTCACCTGTCACTTCTCACACACCCCTGGTAACACCCACCCCACTGAACAGATACAGCTATTTGTGCAGTGGCCATCTCTGGGCAGAGCCTGGGGTCATCGCAGCACTGGCCCTGGCTGTGCACGCCTTGTGGCTGGGCCAGGGGGCAAGGCAGCCTCAAGAAGTATTTTGTAGACACATGGAACAGACTTAGATGACTTTCGCAAGGTCACACAGCAGGAGTCCTACGTGGGACCAGAACTCATTCAGGTTTCCTAGTTCCCCGACCCAGAATCTGGATGTGTCTGGTGACTGGATCAGTGGGTGAACAAAAGGATGAGTGATGTCACCCTCAGAGCCACCAGATTCAGCGTGCCCCTTTCTCACCCCCAGCAGCAGCGGCTCTCACGCAGGGGCGCTTCTTACCCCCCAGTGGACATTTGGCAGTGTCTGGAGTCATTTTCGGGTGTTAAAACTTGGGAAGTTTGTGACTGGCATCTGATGGGCAGTGACAGAGAAGCTGCTAACCCCCCCTACAGTACACAGGACGGGCCCTACCCCAAGGAATTATGTCACCCTGGCCATCAACAGTGCCCAGGTTGGGAAGCCCTGCCCGAACCACGCACATTTTTTGAGGCTCCTACTGGGCCCAAGTGACCCCAAATTGAGGGAAGCTTTTCTAATTGTCCTGGATTGGCTTGAAATTTTTTATTATGACAATAATATGTATGTAGAATAAGATATATGTAACATATAAAATATAAAGAAGAAAATAAAACATTGTCCCCAGTTCCCAGACCCACTGTTAATTTTAGGGTGAATATCCTTGCACTAATATTTTGCATTTATGTAAGCCCATACAGGCACGTGCTCACACACAGATCAAGGTCAGTTCAAAAATACTGTTTTGTGTATGGCATTTTCTCTATATTAGGTCTTAATCCTTAGTCTCCACCAACTTTTCTAAATGGCTGTACAGAATCTGTGGTATGCACAAGCCATGCCATACTACAGATATTTGGGATGGTTCCAATCTTTGTCTATCTACCATCTTTCCTGAGGATGGGTTCCTGCAAGTGGGATCACTGGGTCAGAAACTGTTTTTTTCTAAGGCTCTTGATACATAACTAGATGCCTTCCAGAAAAGTGACTCCCTGTTCAGCAGCGGTCAGAGGGCCCTGTGTCACCTTCGCCTTGTCAACACAGAATCAACTCATTGAAGTCTGTGCTACACTGACAATTTTCTCCTAACAAGCTGGACTATTCACTTTTTCCCATGCGTTCATTGGTGGTTTGCCTTTCTTCTGGGAGCTGTCTGTTCATTTGCTTTGAGTCTTCTCTTAGGGTTTTAGTGTTTTCTATTTGAAATGCAAGAGTTTTACATTGAGGGCACTCACCGTTAGCTGATCATAAGTGCTGCAAATATTTTCCATCTGTCAGTTGGATTTTAATTTCATGTATGATGTCTTGGCTTACTTATTATTTATTTTAATGTATTTTACTTATTACTATATAAAAATAAAATATTTGATTAAAAATATATATTTATTTATCATTATTATTTCTTTAGTCATACTGTTTCATTTCTGTTTCATTGCAGGTACACAAATCTATCCAATTTTCCTTTCCCTTGTGATTTATTTCTGGGCTTTTGTGTTTAAGAAATATCTTCCTCTTCTGGGTGTCGTTGACCACCCATTTTTGTCTTCAAATGTTTGTTTTCACATTTGACTCTGGATTTACAAAATCCATCTGGAATTTATTTTGTTGGGTAAAGTGAGAATCTAGGTTGATTCTTTCTCCCTCTTTAACCCCACCCCCTGCCCAATAAAGGCCACTCTTCTCTGGGGACGATTGGCAATGTGACGCCTTGCCTGCTTCTCTGACTGCTGAAACAGACAGACAGTCAGGAGGGCTGGACCCTTTACCCAGCAGGGCACAGTAGGGGGTTCTTAGGGGACCTCATCCCAGATCTCTCCCAGTTCTTCCAGAGGCTAGGAAGAGTCCAGCATGAGGCCCCAGGAGCTGGGAAGCACCCAGTCCTGCCTTCTCCAGGCAGTGCCGAGAACCATGTCATAGCAGATGAGGCCCCAGAAGGCCCCTGCAGGCTCGGTGCCATACAGTATGTCCACCTGCTGCAGCCCTGCCTCTATCCAATTACCTTTTAAAGTTTTGTCCTTGAGGTTAGCTCAGCCTGGATGCATGAAGCTGCTGTGGTGAGATGCCTTCTGCGTTTTCCATGAAGACTGCCCTGGATGTATTCTTAGTGTCCTGTGTTGCCAGGATGAGGCGGTGGCACGCAGACCGGCAGATGGAAGGGGATCGAGCTAGGTTTGGGACTCAGGCAGACTCCCCTTTGCTCCCCAGATACCTCAACCCTGCTGAGCACTGTGTATTATGTAAGTTAAATGGCAACTGTTCCACCTCCCAAGGTTGTGAACCTTGGATGAAGTAACGCCTGTGGATTGCTCTCCACTGTGGCTGGAACACCAGGAGCAGTTGCTCAAGAAATGGTAGCTCTGAAAATCATGCTACTATTTTCCATTTTCAAAGCTGGAAAATTCCTGTCTCACTCAGCGACCTGCTGTGCTTCTGTTGAGGGCATAGAATTACAAAACTCCTGTGTGAGTTTCCAGGTTGGTTCTAAGAACGCATTGCCTGGGGCAGCCCTCAGTGGAGAGGCTGAGATAATGACTTTTCAGCTCAGGATCAAAGCCGCTCTGGAGTTAGACTCCTTGGGTTCGCATCCTCCACCAACACTCCCTAGCGGAGGTACCTACCCAGTCTCCCCAGCCTCAGTTTTGTTATTTGAAAATTAGAAGCAATAGTATTACTGACTTTTAAGAGTTTCAAAGATTAAATGAGATAATCCATTTAAAAAATGTTTATCCCACTATTTGGCATATGGAAAGCACTCTCACAGAGCTTTCAAATTTATATGCATTGACTCATTGATTCACTGATTCACAGATTTGAATGGATTGATTCATTCTTTTTTAATTTTTTTACCTTTATAGTCCCAGTGCCTGGTACATAGCAGGGGCTCAATTAAATACTGCTTGAATAAATGAGTTTGAAAAGCATTTATTATGTGTCAAGTTCTAGGCTAGTCGCTGCCACTATTGAGGAGCTCAGAATCTGGGAGGAGAGACAGACATGAAAAAAGTCATTTTAGGGTTGTGTCACCAAAGAGACATGCCTATGACTCGGAAGGGTTACAAAGGAAGATATTGATCCCATCTGGGGAGAGCTGGTGGGAGCAGGTGATTCCCAACGTGGGATCTGAAGCCAGTCGAGGAGTGTGCTGAATGGGATGTTCTGAGCATGCACTGCAACTTCCACTGCCTCGGCCTTACACCAGCCTGGAGAGATGGGAAGACATTAGCTTTCCATTTCACAGATATGAGGCCTGAGGTCCTGGGAAGTTAGGAGACTTTTCTTTGGTTACACAGAAAGTGGCTGAAACTGAGATCAGCTGTTGGACCTTTGTAGTCAATGTCTTAATTGGAGCCGCCTTGAACCTTGTGCAGATGGATGGGGTGAGTGGGCTGAATGCTGCAAATACAGGAAATACACCTCAGAGTCCAGCCCTTTCCCCATGTTACACTGTTTCCTTTTCTCTGTTGTAACAATCCTGTGATTAAGCCACTCATGCAAGTGGTTTCAAATCCTTTGAAAATCTTTTCTCCAAGTGCTGCTTAATTCTCCCCAAGGAAGAACTCTTGGATCTACGCACCTCTCTCTGCTCCCAGTCATCCCAGGCCTGGACCCTCACTGGGTCTCCTGGCTTCTGTTCCTGACCCTTTATGGTCTATCCAACAGCCAAAGAGATTATGCCAAAGCACGGACACCATCCCTCACTCACACCCTTCATGGCTTCCAGTCCCCAGGATGAGGTTCAAACTCACAGCTCACAAGGACCTGATTCCAGCTAAGCTCTCCAGCCCTGACTCCGGACTCCTCCCTGCCCTCGCCCACACTCCCTGAGCTACATCCCTGTTTCTATTTCTTAAAGACATTCTGCTCACTCTTTCCTCTAGGCTTTAGCATATGCTGTTCACTCTGCACCCTTCCCTTCCCCATCATCACCTGGCTACCTCCAGCTTCTCCTTGGTATTTCAATTTAGGAGTCACCTCCTCAAGAAGCCTTCCCTGATTGCCAAGTCTAGGTTCCGCGCATGCACAGCCTCCAGGGCTGCCCTTGCTACGGTGCACATCCCACTGCGAGGCAACTGTCTGGTTGTCCTGGCCACAAGTGTTTCTCAAACTCTGTGCCATAGAACACCTATAGAATCACCCAGGAGCCTGTTAAAATGCAGATTCCTGAGCCCCCCTCCAGACCTCCTGAGTAAGCAGTTCTTAAAGGTGGACTCTTTTAAAAAATTTGTTTTAATATTTTGTTACTGAAATTTTCAAACACAGACAAATGTAGAAAGAATAGTATAAATCAGCATTAGGGGCTGTTTCACAGCAACAGCCACAGAGCCCCCTGGGGGCTTGTTAGATCGGCAAAATTTAGCTCCAACTCCAGATCTCCTGAATGGGAGTCTCTGGGGTGAGGTCCAGAAGTCTGCATTTCACACACCCTTTGAAAGTTCTGATGCCCATTTGAGTCTGAGCTCCACAGGTGCACAGAACCACCATATATCCCTCATCTGCGTCAAAAATTGTCAACTCAGAGCCCATTGTGTTTCATCCATGTGCCTCCCCCGCCGCCCAGTCTGCGTCTCTTTTACTACTTTGGAGCAAATCTAGACACTCTGTCATTTCATCCTTGGATATTTCTGTAAATATCTCTAAGACATACTCTTTAGAAAAACATTTCGAATTATAACCTCTCTGTTATTATCACCTTGGGTGGTTCTAACATGCACTTAGGTCTGAGAGGTTGCCTTAGATGGTCTGCTGGCTCCATTAGAGCAGGGGCAGGGCTGCCCCGGTCACTGGACGCATTTGCCAAAATCCTGCTGAATGTCGGCAGTTTGGGTTAGAACTTGGAGTAAACAAGGAGGTGGGAGACAGGAGGCGTTAAACTCATCGGTGAAGGAAGGAGCCAGACTTCATTGGCAAAAAAGGATTTTGCTTCCCTTTTGCTTCTGCAGCCCCAAGCCGGGAGCTTGGCACTCTGGGGAAGGCACCAATCAGATTGTTGCCTGCGAGTTGGAAAATATTTATGTCACCTACCAAGCTGGGAGCATGCTCAGCGGGCTTCCTGGGGCCTCCTGATAGACAAGGTCGCATCCAGCAGCTGGGAGGAAGGAGGCGTGCTGGCCTTGCAGCTGTGCTCGGCGCTGGAGGCTGCTCGCGAGCGTGGCATCACGCGTTACAGGGAGACACACTTCTGTGACCCCCAGCTTGAGGGCAGTGGGGGTTGGGAAGGCAATCCCTACTGTCTAAGACATCCCTACTGGGGAGCCATGGACCAGCTGGGGGGCAGTGGGGAGGCTGAGAAAGGACAGGGAAAGGGCATGGACAAGAGGATGGGGGGCAAGTAGGAGTCTAGTGTTTATGGGGGGCTGGCACCATGATAAGAGCTTTATAAGTGTTCTCAGTGCATCTCTGTTACATTCCCTGGGGTGGGTAGGGTCATGCCCATTTTGTAGATGAGGAAACTGAGGCTTTGAGAGAGCTGGTGAAACAAGGAGCTAGGATTCTGTCTCTAGTCTGTCTTTCTCAGATCCTGTATAGCAACATTTGCCATTAAGCTGTAACTCCAATATGCAGAATATAAAACAAACAAAATAACTACCATTATCTACCCATCCATCCATCTAGCCATCTCTCTCTGTGTCTAACTAGCCAGCTATTGCCATTTATCAAGTTGAATTCATCAGTGAAGTCCCATCCTATAGAGTTGGAAAGAGCTTCAGTTTTGATGACAAGAGACAGCAAGCCACCCGAAGGGGGCCTGTCCACAAGCACTGAGCCAGGACTTCAAAGGTCAGCCTTACGTTCTCACCGCCGCCTTCAGGGTGCATGTCCTGCTCTGTTGGTAAGAATACGGGCTCTGCAGCCCAACTGCCTGGGTTCCAGTCCCAGTTCTGTCACTTACTTTGTGGCCTTGGCCAAGCTACTTTTCCTCTCTGTGCCTCAGTTCCTCACCTGCTAAATAGACCCAGTAAAGGGACTTCTAGAATAAGTTTTGAACATTAAATGAGTGAATATTTGTAAAATGTTTAGCACAGAGCCTAGCACCCAGGGAGCTGTTTTATATATAGTTGGCCCAGTTACTCTGGCTATATAAAAATATTACCCCCAACTCAGTGGCATAAACCACCACAGCCATTTATTATGCTCATGGATTCTGTGGGTCAGGAATTCAGACAGGCCACAGCAGGGATGGCTTGTCCCTGCTCCATGATGTTTACAAAAGGGAGACTGGAAGGCTTGGGGCTGGAATCATCTGGAATCCCACTTGTGTAGCTGATGCTTGGATGAGGGTTGTAAACTGAGACCTTCACTGGGACTAGAGCCCAGAACATCCTTATATGGCCTCTCATGGAGCTTGGGCTTCCTCACAACATGGCGGCTGGTTCCAAGGCTGGCCATCCCAAGAGAAAGAGGGCTGGATAGAAACTGTATCCTTTTTTAGGGTCCAGTCTCGAAGTCACAGGTTATTACTATTAATGTGCTTTTACTTGTCAGAGCAGTCACAAACCCTCCTAGTTTCAAGGGAAGAGGGAATAGACTCCACTTCTCAATGGGGGCTTTCAAAGAGCACTAGGATTGGAAATATTGCTATGGTTGTTTGGGGGAAATACCATCAGCTACAGCCACGATTGGCTATATTTGCACCGTAGGAATGGGGATCTTGGGGAAGGAGGTCTCAGGGAGCCCCTGTAGCCAGGATCACATCTCTCAATTGTACATGCACAATTGCCCCTTCCAAGGTCTGGTCATCTCCCCAAGATATTCAGGGCCTCACCTTCCTCACCATCTAGCCCCCAACCCCATTTTGGTCTTGGGGTGTACTCTCTGCATCCCTGTTGGCCCCAAAGCCATGCTCTTCCCCCACCCCTCTTCAGTGCGTGTAGTACCTTGCTTCTGGGGACTCAAACATTTAACAAAGCACAGGAAGAGTCCCTGGCTTACTTAAGCACCTCCTCCTTGAAGGACGGTGACTCCATGGCTCAGGCTCTTGGCTTGGATGGAAGAACAGGAAAAGGTGATGAGAATCCATGGTCTGACCAGGCCCAGGCCCCACTCAGGGAGGTGAGGAGCAGCTCACCCATCTGGCTCTGCTGTCCCTGCTGCCCGAGTTGTGGAGGAGCAGGTTGACGGTTACCAGTAGGGCTGGAGACTTCAGAGGGGCAGCCAGAAGCCGAGGAACACGCTCTGTTCCGGCCAGCTTCTCCAGGGGTAATGTGGCCAGACAGGATGCCTTGGGTGTGAGCTACAAAACCAACTCAAACAACTTCAAAATGTTTATAGACCTCATTTAACCCTCTTTGAGGCTGGTAGCCCAGATGAAATTTAACAATCACATGTCTGGCTGTTCAGTTAATGTCTCTGTCTCCCCCCTCCATTGTGTGTCTCCAGGGACCTGGTGTCCTGTGAGGCAAAGGACTATGCCTGGTTTTGTTTGCCATTGATTTCAATGTTTAGCATGTATTAGCTAATTAAATAATTGATTCAATAAGTCAACCCTCCCAAGCACTAATCGTGGGGAGCATGGTTCTGGGACATGAGGTTACAACAGCAAATGAAACTGGCAAAGCTGTTACCTTCGTGGAACTTCATTCTAGTGGAAGACAATAGACACTAAATAAGACAACTAAATTTTATGATACAATGTCAGAGGGTAAGGATTTCTCTGGGGAAATTAAATAAAGGATAAAGGATAATGAGTGACAGGGAGTTGCTAATTTGTATCAAGAGTGATCAAGAAGGACTTTTTGGAAGTGGTGAAATTTGGACAGACGCCTAGTGAAGGAAGGGAGCAAGCCATCGGGTGCCTGGGAAAAAGTGTTTCTAGCAAAGGCCTGCAGTGTGTTTGAGGAGCAGCAATGTTAGAATGATTGGAATGGGGTGGGTGCAGGAGAGTGGTGGGAGATGGCTTGGGGCAGCTTTGTGGTGCCCTGTAGGCTACAGTAAGGATGTCGGATCTCACAAGTAGTGTATAAGAACAAATAAATGAATAAAAAAATGAAACAATGGGGAGATGGATGAATGAATGTATGAATGGGTTGAAAGATGGATGGATGGATGGAAGGAAGGATGGATGGATGGATGGATTGAAAGACGGACGGGTGGATGGTAGATGGTGGAGGGATGGATGGAAGGATAGATGAATGGAAAAATGAATGGGTGGACAGATGAATGGCTGGGTGGGTAGGTGGATAGATAGACAGGTGAATGAGTAGGCAGGTGGATAGATGGATTGATGGATGGGTTGGTAGATGGGTGGACAGATGGACCGTTGGTCCCTAGGAACAAAGGCACTAAACTAAACCCCTGCCATTTTTTGTCAGCATTGCCTTCCCATTTTCTGACCCAAATTAGGCCCTGCTCCAGTATGGAAACACCCCAGGAAGAGTGAGTCCCAGCCCAGCTGATGCCCAGCGCTCTCAGGGGCCCAGGCTGAGTCTTAAATAATGCCTCCTCCTTCTCAGGAAGAACCGTTCTGGTGGCGTAGGCACCAAGAGGCAACTGGGGCAGCAGCCGTCACTAACAGATTCATTAAGCTCGCTCCAGAGCAACGATAAAAAATCAATTTAGTTCACCAAGCAGCTTGAACGGGCGGCAGGAGCAGGGGAGCGCGCCCATCCACCAGCTTGGGGCGTGCAGAGAGGTGCTGTGGAGTCAGTGGAGCGGGAGTGTGGCAGCGCTCCATTTTGGGGCCCCCTGCCAGGGCTGCAGGAGCTCCAACAGGAGGCCTGGGTGGGTGGCTACGGGGCCAGAGTGGACTCTGGGCCCAGGCACGGCTGCAGGAACACCTGACTTGCCGACATGCTGGCCATGATCTTGCTCCCTCGCCACCCTGGCTGGTCACCATACGCTTTCACAGTCCCTGAGAGCTGGCTAGGTGCCGTGCACTGGGCTAGGGGGCGCGGGAGGGCCAGGTACAGTCTCTTGGAAACAGGTCGGGGCCCAGGGCAGGAGGTGTGTGTGAGCACCGGTATTGGAGGTGTCGGAGGAGAGAAGCGGGGAGAGGGTGGTATTAGTGGTTCAGTGGAAGGCGGCGTTTGCTTTCATCAATATCACAGCAGGAAACAGGTAACAACTCAACAACTCACCTGGGTAATTAGGGGAGAGCGTGTAAGGAAGGGAAGAGCCATCAAAGTGTGGACAGGGCTCTAGGGGACCAAAAGGGATGGTGCAGCACTGCTGGGCTAACGACAACGGGAAGCTATTACCATCCCGGGGCTGGTCGGGGAGAGCAGGAGGGTGTTACCGGCACCCGAGACGGTGTGGCTGCAGACGAGGGCTGCCCACCAGGGCCTGGCCTGCAGTGGAAGGTGAGCTGCTGCAGACCCATGGCTGGAAGCAGTGAGCAAGGACACTAAATGCCCTAACCTCTTGCCTTCCACATCCTGAGCCCCTCGGGGACCTGCATCAGAAAGCCAGGGCTGAGGAAGCTGGAGGATGCCCTCTGCAGAAGCTACATCCACAGGGCCTGGGAATTCGGAGTGGGAGAAGGTGGAGGGGCTGACAGCGAGCGTGGCATTGCAGAGCCGGGTCTGATGCAGCCCCAGTGACTCACTGGGGAGGGACTTTGCTCACGGAGCCTCGTCATGGACCTTGTGGCTCCCTGCGGAGTCCTGACTGCCTCTGGGTTGCATAGGCTCGTGGCACCTTCCTGGGAGAGGCCTAATAAAATGAATGGATGGGAATAGGCAGGAGGTAGAGAGATGGGCAGAGATGCAGAGACACCCGGAAGGACAGAGGGATGGAGTAAGGGGCGCAGGGTGTGTGTGTGAGAGACGTGACGGGAGGGGGACACAAGCGAGAGACAGAGAGACAGACATATAGGCAGAAAGGTGCAGAGTGGAGTGGAGGCAATGGAGAAAGAGACAAAAGGAGCACAGGAAACAAATGAGAAAAGGTAACTAAGGGAACAGAACAGCAGAGAGAGGAGACAATGAAACAGAGAAAGAAATTAGAGTAAATAATGGGGCCCCCATCAGAGTCCAGGCTCTGGAGGCAAAGAAAAAAAGCGGGAAACGCAGATGCAGTTGGGAACGTTCTGGGACCGGAGGGCTGGCTAGACAGGGGGTGGGGGCCTGAGAAGTCACTTGGCCGGCTCCCCAGACCCTCCGAAAGTCTCAGCAACGGGCTGGGCTCCTTGGCTCACGGGCTGTGCGAACTCACGTGCTTCCTAAGCTGCTGTGTCTCAGTTTGCTCATCAGTTAGGCGGAGACAAGGCCGGGGTCCACTGCACAGGTGGGTGTGCGGATGAACTGAGCTGGCATGGGAAGTACTTGGCACAGGGTCAGGCCGATCACTCAGGCACACGGCAGCTCAGAATGTCTGTAGACAGACGTGCATGTGTTGGGGGGGAGTTGCTGGAAGTCGGGGTCCAGGAGGATTTTCCACACGGCTTCTCTCCTCTGCCTGCTCTCTGATCTTAGGGCTGCGGGGTTCCCTTCCTAACAGAGAAGGGTGAGATAGCAACACACGCACACACACACAGCACACCATCCCTACATGTCCCACACATACAGGCACACACATAGCACACTGCACACGACACATGCACCCCTCCAGCCCAGCGCACATTGAGGTCATCTGACAAGTCCAGAGGGAACCAGGCTGGGCCCTGATGGCCGGGGAGATGGTGGCAGATGAGCGAGGGTCTCTGCTGAAAGGCCCTCACCCCGTCCACCCTCCTTGAACCGGTTTTCCCATCTTTCCTCACCCCAAGGGACCGGAGCAGGGGCCCAGGAGCCTAGGGTAACCCAGTGCTTAGAAAAGAGGAAGAAAACAGTGAATGTGAACCAAGGGAGAGAAAGGGCACGAGGTGGAGAAGGAAGGACAGGTACAGGGCCGAGTTCACAACAGAGACTCCGGAAGGTTGGACATCCGATGCCAGTGAGGTGCTGGGGTGGGAGACACCAGACAGGGTGGGTGGGTGGGAGAAGACAGAGGGGAAGTATTTGGAAGGCTGCCTGGGCTGGGATCCTGCTGTGAGCCTCTGAGGCAGGAAGAGAGCCAATGTAGGGAAAATTAGGGAAGAAGAGGTGGTAAGTCTGGGGAAACTGAGGCACAGGGCTGGGGAGTGACTTCGTTAAGGGCATCCAGCCATCTAGGGGCCTAACTTCCACATCAAGTTCTTGTCTAATCCACCTCCCTGCCTTCTCTGATCCATCAAAAAACAAACTTGAAATTAGAAAAGGTGAGAAATAGATTTTCTTTAACACAACTCTGTATTAGTCACTTAGTTTACATTGACTAGTGGGGTCCTCACAACGAGGGTAGTAGGTCTATGTATCATTGCTATTCCTTGATAGGGAAACCAAGGCTCAGAGCTATGGCTCCCCCAGCAAGTGGCTGAGTTTGGGTTGAGACCCACGTCCTTCGGGTGCTGGCCCTTCCCTGCATTCCTCTGGGTTTACTGCCCGGTGCTCCAGACTCTGAAATGAAGAGGACCATGTGTGGGTGGGGTGGAGAGGAGAGAGCCCTCCTTCATTCCTCTGGGTCTCCCTCTGCCAAGGAACCCAGCCAAAATTCCTTGGAATCCATTGCTTTGAGCTACGCACAGGGGAGAACAGAATCAGAGGGGGATGTTTATAATGGCTTCCAAATGTCTGGCTGCTGCTGCCTCCCCGGCAATGAGAGATGAGGGGCCCAGGGATTGGGGATAGGGAAGACCTGCTCCCCACCTCTCTCTACCACATGCATTTCAGGGGTGTAGACATTTCTGGGGACCTGGGTCGGGGAGTGCACTGCTCCGGGACGCAAGCTCAGGAATGAATGAGTGAATGAATGAGTTGACGGTTCAGGGAACAACTTTCTTTGTCTGCAGTCCTTACATTCATTAGTCATCTTGATGAACTCTCCCAAGGATCCATTTGACAGGTAATAAAACTGAGGCCCAGGGGTAAAGACACTGACCCAAGCCACATTGTTGATGATGGAGGGAGAACTGAAATCTGGTCTCTGTGTTTCCAGAATTTTTGCTTTTATTTTGCATCAAGAAGTGGGTGAGGGGCTAGCATGGGGCCAAGCATGCAGTACGTGTTCAGTTAATCTAAGTTTAAAAGAGACAGTGATGAGTGCCTCCTAGGGGCTGGGGTCCGTGGTGAGTTCAGGCCAGTCCAGTCACTCCTGATAAGACCTTTCTCCTTAACATGCCTCAATTGCTTCTTTTTTAAGCAATTGGCTCAAACTCTTGCTATTGTGAGAGGCTGATCAGATAATGGATGGGAAACTTTGTCCATATCTGGCAGACACACAGTAGGTGGTTTTTAATAATGTCAGTAATATAAACTTCCAGTTATGAAATAAATAAGTGATGGGGATGAAAGTTACAGTATGGGGAATACAGTCAATAATACTGTGATTACTTGGTATGGTGAAGGGCACTAACTGCACTTATGGTGAGTATTTTTTAATATATATAAATATCAAATCACTATGCTGTACTCTTGAAACCAATGTAATGTCAACTATACTTCAATTAAAAAATTAAAGAAATGTCAATAATTTAAATAATTTTTTTTAACTGTCTGCTCTATGCCAGGCACAGAGCTCATTATACGATTTTTTTTTTCTCATTTAATCCTTCCTCCAGCTCTATGATGTCACTTCAATCCCTACTTTATAGAAAGCATAGGAGGCTCAGAGAGGTTAAGTGGTCTGCACAAGGTCACAAAGCTAGGCAATGACTGAGTTGGGAGCCTGGTTTATTGACCCCTAAGCTTTTAGCTAATGTGTGTGTGTGAAAACATGTCAACCTGTGCGTAGGAGCTTCACAAAATGCTAAGATTCCCTCTTCTCCCCTCTGAGGAATTTAGCTTGTTTTTCTGTGTTCATTTAGCTTGTTCTTCTGCATTCAATTTAGCTTGTTCTCTGAGGTCCGGGGACAGAGCAACACACCTCAACCATCTGACAACAGCTGCTCCTGCACCAGGTTCTAGATCCTAGAGAAAGGGATTCCAAAGTGTCCGACAACCCCCCTAACCCCCCACAAACAGGCTCAAGACCCCTCCCTCTACAAGACTTCTTCCTGAAGAATCGCATCTCTGGTAAAACATTAATCATGATTTACCTTTAATTTACGCATACCTGGTATATAGTTGTCCGATTAGAAATATGAATGAGATTTGCTACAGAAAAAAACAGAAAATGATTCAAATTGCCTACAATCCCGCTCTTCAGAGAAGACCACAGTTTGGCATTTTATTTTTCTCTTCTTGGTACACGGGCATACAGAGCATACCGCTCTGCATATATTGATTTTTTCCTACAGTTTATTGTTTTCTGCTGATGACAACAGTAAGTACCAAAGAAGCAGGTGGAGGCCCTCTTGGGAGAAGGTAACTCCTGCCAGTATTTTGGCATGTATTTATCCAGGGTGTACCACCCACCCTCCCTCCCACCCCCAAGTCCCAGTCATGTCTTTTTTTTTTTTTTTTTGACATAATCAGTTCAGACTTTGGATCATAGTCTCCAACTCAAAAGTCCTGGCAGCTCACAGGAATGAGCGCAGGGCCCGGGTGGGCGCAGAGCCAGCCGGACTCCAACAGTCCCACGTACAGCGACCGCTCATCTCTCTGTCCCTTTGCTGTCGGTGCAGGGATGCAGGCCCAGGGTTACTATACATTCCAACCGGCCAAGAACTCCAGAAATCCAGATTTTTATTTGAAAATTCCCGTTACAAAGTATTGGCAGCCAATTCCAGTTAAATGAAGCGCATGTGGAGCAAAGCAGACACACTCTCGGACTGCCCTGAGTCGGCAGCCTCCGTCCTGCATGACGCAGAGAGGTTGGCTCCTCGCCTTTTATTTAGCGCGCTTACGTGGTGGCTCTGCTCGTGGGACTGGTTACCGCTCAGCCCCTTCTACATCTGCTCTGTGGGTTTTGAATCAGGAAGGCACTCTTTCTCCCTATTTTCTTCCTTATCTGTTAGCTTCTCCCCGACTCCCTCTCTGCAGCTCCACCCCATCTTGGACACCCCCCACACACAACCGCAGCCCCCAACCATTCAGTTTTATTAATGGTTGATTTTCTTTTTAAACTGTCCTGAGACTGCTGCAAGCAACACAGTTGCCAGGGGCTGATCGATATCTCGGAGGAGGTTGGGAGGGCGGGTGTTATTTCATTAGCTAAGTGCCATGTAATCTGCTTGGTAAATCCCGTAGCCTCTTTTAGAGCTGGCCGGAGACGCTGCCCTGATGGAATCGGGAAGATGCTCAGAGACCCCTGTAAAGGTTTTGTGCTGGTGTCTGGCCCCCCGGCCCCTGTCTCCATTCCGTCTTCCCCTACTTTGCCTGCCATCAGTCCTAAGCCGGCATCTTCAAAGCTTAGAGCGATAGTGAGGATTCCTCCATCTGTGGTAATGACGCCCTATCTCATTAAAACGTCACAAAACGCAACCCTGGGAGTAGGACACTCAGTTCACAGTGGAGGAAACTGAGAGCAGGGGAGGCTTTGCCGAGGCCCCAGCAGACGGGAGGCAGAATTCGAACCCAGGGCTAGCTCCACATAGAAGCTGGCTCAGGGGCAGCCACAGAAAGGGGCTTGTGTGAATCGGCCTGGACCCCTCACCTGGGCATAGAGAAAGTCTCTGTGGCCTTGGGAACAATCTTACCACCTTCCTCTGGTTTTTCTTTATGGAGACTGGTGACCCCAGATGTTGCTCAGTTATGGATTCATGAGCACCGCCAGGGCTAGGGACCCCCCTTCCTCTCTTGCTAGAAGGCGTTAGAGCTGTGGGAGGACATGAAGGGCTTTCCTGGGGACAGAGGTCCTGTGAGAACTTGGGCTCCTTGAAAAGGCCATTTCCAGCCCAGGGACAGGATTTTCTTGTTACTGGAGGGCCAGTTTCAGCATGGAGGGCGAGGAGGCTAGGGTGGGAGCGACCTGGTACCCAGAATGCTTGATTTCCACGGATTTTCTCAGCAGGGAGCCTGGGCACAAGGTTCCAAATGGTAATGACCCCACTGGGCGGAATCAGGGGACACCAACCGCACTGGCGGACATGGTCCACCTGGGACTGGGGTGTGTGGAAGAGCCGGGGGTCCAAGAGGCTAATAGGAGGAGAAGGGAGTCCAGAGCTGGAGTGGGGGGCAGCGGGGTCGGAGCTCCCGCTGTGCCACTTCCTCCCCTGGGAACTATGGATACTCCCCTTTCTCTCTCTGTGCCTCCATTTTCCCTGCTGTGAAATGGGGATAATAATGGTACCTGTGTCATAGAATTGTTGCAGAGATTAAATGAGATAATGCAATTCAAGTGCTTCACACAGCGCTCAGCAGGGGTCATCGTCATCAGATTAGATATTATCACTAGTAATAAAGAGAGGCAATTAACTCCTCAGCAGCTGCTCTGTGCCAGGCACTGGGCCAAGTCTTTTCTGTACATTGTGACATCCAATCCTAGCAACTGCCCATTTGAAAGATGAGGAAATGGAGCCTCAGAGAAAGGTATAGCGGTCCATTCTTTCAAGAGCCTAGGACTGAAGCCAGATGCACCTTGCCTTTCCAGTTTATACCACGTCACCCACCCAGGGACATAGGTGAGTGTGGCAGGTGGAGAAAGGGAGACAGTATCCAGAGCCTGAGGCCGCGTGAGTAAACGCAGAGGTCTGGGACAAGGCGCGTGGCCTCCCTGAGCCTCGGGTTCCTGACACGTGAGGGGCACGAGACAACGCTCTGCAGCGCTGCCATGGAGATCAAACAGGCAGATGCAGAAAGGGCTGTTGCACATTGCTTCGGCTGGAGGCTGACCCCAAGACTCTGGGGCTTTGAGGGCAGGGGGTTTATTGGGGTGCAGTGGGAGGATACCCTCCGGATCCACACCTGAGGGGAAAGCAGGAGGAAGCCGAGAAATTGGGATGTGATTCAGGTTCAACTAAGCCCTCAGCTGACCCACAGCGAGCTCTGGAGCTGAGATAGGGCTTCAAAGTCATCCTGCTTAGGGGCAAGGACTCGGGCTGGTCAGCCGGCCAGCAGACGGAGGTTTGACCTTGGACAAGGCAGCGCTCTCCAGCTGAGGACAGTTGCTGGGAGCCGGGGCTCAGCTGGGAGCTGTCAGCCCTCCCAGCAGCTGGGGTGACATCTCAGTGGCACGCCGTAGCATCCAGCCAAGAGCCACTTGACACCTGGTTGTGTACAAGCACATGAGTTTCTCTTCCTCTGCCAGGGAGCCTGCCATCAAGCCACCAACGGCGAGCAGGGGTGAAGGGAGGGTGGCTTCCCGGCAAGTAGGCAGCTGGGCTAGGGGAGAAGATGTGATGGATGGCAGCAGGGAACTCTGCCTGCCCATGAGGTTTCATGTGTCTGGGGTCTCAGGGGAGCCCCCTGCATAGTGGTGGTGGTGGCTGCATGGGGGTAGAACGTCCCCTGAATCACACAGCCAGCAGCATCTGGGCAGGTGAGGCAGGAGGTGCTTCCCCCCAGGGCGGAGGGGAAACAGTCACGCTATGGGAGCGGCCCCTGCCTCCCCTGTCACCCTGCAGGGCTGCGCCTTACAGCCGGCGCTCGACCCTGGAAAAAATTGACTGCCTGTTTCTGCCTGACTGCTCGGGAGTTACAGGCCGCAGGGCCGGGGGAGGGGGGCGGGGCCGGCTGCTGCCTTCTCATCAGGATGGATTTTCCTGCCTCTCTGGACACGGGAGGCTGCTCCAGGAGTAATCGCTGTGCGGGCGAGGGCATGTCAGGGGCTGGCTCTGAGATGGGCGCAGGAGGCAGGGAGGGCAGCCCTCTTCCTCCCTGAGTGCGGGGAGGGCTGAGGCCCTGTGGCCTCTCCAGGAAGGTGGAACCACGGGAACCTCATCTGCAGGCACGCGCGTCCACCATCTGCCCTTCCATCTTCCCTCCTTCCCTTCTGCACCCCCCCTTCCTTCCCTCCTTCCTTTATTCCTCCCTCTCTCTTATCCCTACCCTTTCTCCATTCTTTCCTGGCACCCATTTCCAAGCACAAATCCCTTGGGGACCTGCCACGTGCTGGCCAGCTACTGGACACTACCGATGACCAGGTCAGGGCTTCTGCCCTTGTGGATTTCAGTCCCATAGGGGAGGAGATGGGTCAGCAGAAATAGGCCCTCGTTTGGTGGGTCAGAGCTCTTTTGGGGGGACACCCAAGGTGTATAGGCAACGTTGGAGACAGTGCAGGGAGTCAGAGCAGACTTCCTGGAGGAGGAAGGACTGGAAAACAGCCTCTAAAAGGACAGGATGAGGAAAGGGATGGAGGCATGGAATTGCAGAGAGTCAGTGTGACTTGTGAGTATCTGGGCAGCTGGAGGCTGGGGCCCAGGGCAGCAAGAGGCAGGGGGTTGGGGGTGGGTAGCAGAGCCTGGAAAAATGGGGTGGTCTGTATCAGTAAAAGTCTTGAAGAATTTGTGCTTCACTCTGCATTAAGGGGAAGTGTTTCTTATTTAAGCAAGGGAACCCCTCTACACCACATCTTATGTGGAATTTCAAGCTACAAAAAAAGATAAAAGTGGAGCTGATCTGCTAAAGTAGGGGAAGTTCCAGAACATTTTTCACTTAAACCTCACACCTGCTCCTCATAAGGGGCTCCCGGGAATATGGGCACAGGACTTCAGGGTTCCACGAACACCGTTTGAAAACCACAGGAAGGTTCCAGAACCCCTCCTCTGAAATGTGATGAGACCCCTTTGCCACAGGTTCCACCTTTTGCATGATAAAGAATCAAGAGTTTGGGGGGACAGTAACGGCTGCTTTCTCTCCAAGTGGGGATCAGGTCCCAGCTCCTTAGGGAGAGGGACAGGGTCCAGAATGCTGTGACCCCCCAGGTTCATCCCACCACTCTCAGCCCCCACTTTCCAGCCACACTCAATTACATGTGGTCCCGAATGTGTGGGAGTCAGCTTGCCTCTACCCAGGATGCTACCCGCCAGTATCTTCGCCTGGCCATCTCTCCATGGTTCCAGTCTCGTCTTAGAGGTCCCCCCACAGCCAGCAAGTCCCCCGCTGACCTCCCTCAAGTTCACATGTCTTCTCTGACCTCCCATGAGTGCTTCTTGGAATTGAGGGCAGGCCCCATCCTATACACAGTTGGTGCTCAATACATGCCTAAAGAATGCATCTGTCAACAAACCAAGAAAGACATAAATAACAAAGTGGGCACCCAAGTTCAAAATCACCCATTTTTATTATCCAGGATGAGCAAGTTCGTTAGGAGGTGGGCAGGGAAGGAACAGGGAGGAACGGAGCACCATCCCAGCACACAGTAGGTGCTCAGAAAGTGCTGATTGAGGGACAACAGTGAGCATACTCATGTCTCCAATAATCGCTAAGAAGTAACCCTGAGCAGGATTTGGGGGTCTGAGCCCTTGGTTATCGGTGGTCTGAAAATGTCCTTCAAGCCTCAGGGGACACTGCCGCCTGATTGCCTTTGCCTGGCACTTCGAGGAGAGTGGCACAGACCATTCTTGATGGTGTGTCTCTGAGCATGTGCCCTCCTTCCAACTGTTTACATCATTAATTCATATGGCCCAATTTGCATTTGCACTCCAACTCAATACTTTTTATGATGCAATTACTACTCAGAGATGAATTTTTTATGAGTTTCTTTTTAATGTCTCCAGGGCCCTTTATTCTTGAGGAAATCTCCTTGTGGAAGATGGCTGATTCTTTTAGAGGGGGACTGAATGCCCTCTGGTTCTCCCAGGCACCACATAAATGGCACCTCCTCCAGGCAGCCTTCCCTGGCCTCCATGCCTGGGAAGAAAGGGCCCCATGTGTGCCGGGCAGCTACGTAGGTTAGTGCTTAAGGGGACAAACTTTGGGGCAAAATAACCTGGATTCAGATCTCCATTTCAGCCCTTAGCTGCTGTGCAACCACAAGCACAAAACTTCTCGGAGCCTCAGGACCCTCATTTCAGGAACAGGGACTATAGCCATGCGACTACGTATCTCCTGGACTCGCCTTGGGGATGCGATAAGGTCTTGCATGCTAAGTACCTGGCAACGAGTTAGTGTTCATGAAATATCTGCTGTTATTATTATAACACATCAGTGCAATGGAGCAGATGGCATCCATCCACTCAGATAAATTAACCTTCTTGGCCTCTGTAATTCACTTGGTGGAGAGGGGGAGAGAGGTGCAGGCAACTGCCCTCTCGTAGAGACATACAAAGCGAAGCGTAACTTTGGAGTTTAATGATCATGAGCTTTGGCTTTTATACAGTCAGATTTCCTCTTTTTCTTTATCTTCTTTGTCAAAGAGTTGATCAGCTGGGAGAGCAGGAAGAGACAGGGGCCAAGACAAGAGAAGAGACTGGTCACACAGCTGGACAGTTTACCCCTTGTACAGGTCAAGACAGACTGGATTTGGACATGGCCTCCTAGTTTGCTAGACCTCGGGCTCAGCTCAGAGGTGTCTTCTTTCTCCTTTGCAGATGCGTCATTTGAGGTCCAGAGAAGGGAGGGATATGGGTCTGACACTCTTCCCAGTGCCTGGAAGTCTGTGTGCCCATCTCTGCACCCATCACTGGGCAACTCCTATTCATCCTCAGTGTGCCAGCCCAAATGCCCCTCTGAATTTGGGGAAAATTCAGGAAGGCTTCCTCTGAATGCCCCAAAGCCGCCTGGATGTCCCTTTTAAAATGCTCACCAACTCACCAAACTTGCAAAAGTTTTTTATTTTCTCCTCATCTTTATTCTCTCCTCTTATGCAGCTATTAGTCTATCCATCTCTCTCTCTTACATATCCTTGCCATTCTGTTGAGAACAAAAATTACACATTCAAGAAAAGAAACATTTAAGCAGCAAAAAATTCTCTCGCCTGCCTGAGCCCTAGTGCCCCAGCTTTCTCCCAGCGGTCTCCACTGTTCCCAGTCTCTAATGAAGTCTCCCAGAGGCCTTCTGTGCCAGTATGAGCATATGAAAGCCCGCCAGGGTCCCTGTTCTTTACAAATGGACACACACTATCTGTGCGGTGGCTTTTTGCACTTAGCAGTTGTTCTATGTCCCCTCACGGAGAGCTGCTGCACTGAAGGGCACGTGGTGTGCCGTTCCAGGATGAGCCTAACTGTAGGCAATCCATCTACTGTAAATCTCTGGTGGTTCCCTCATCTTCCTCTATTACTACCTTTTTGATCTCTGTCTCCCTGACTTGACTGCAGACTTTATGAGGACAGAGCAGTTTCGCCTCCATTAGCATCTTTGCAGTACAGCATGCGGTGTCTGAAGCAGAGTGGGTTGGCAATGAACAGTCTTTGGATTGGTAGATGGATGGATGGATGGATGGGTGGTAGGATGGATGGAAGGAAGTATGGATGGATGGATGCATGAGTTAGTCATAGAACCTGGACTAGGTCTCTGCTTCTCCTCCTCATCTCCTGTGGTCTGACAGATTCAGACCCTGGACCATCTCCCCTGGGGGATGATCCAGTGGGGACGCCCTGTCTTCAGGCACAGCGACCTTGGAGGTGAGCACGTTTTCCTGCTGTGCAGCTCTGCGTACCCGTGAGCAGCAGCAGGCTCCCAGCCAAAGCTTCGGACACTCACAAACAGCAGCAACTTCCCTGGGCCTCCTAGCACTGGGGAGAGTTGCACCACGTTATGGAAACTTCTATTTCTGCCTTGTAAAAACAAAGTAGGAGAGGAAAGCTGGCTCTGCCAGAGACCATACTGGCCCTGTGAGTTCATTTTTGTCCAGGCAAGACAAGAAAACCCTCCCAAGACCGGGCGTTTGACTGAGCTACTGGCCAACACAATTGGCTCCCCTCCTCCAGTATCCCACTGCCCTGTAACCATGGAGGTCGTGACCTCAGATGCCCCCAGGGGCCAGGCCGGACACATACAATAAAAACAGAGGCCAGCCCTTAGCAAAATGGAAAACACTTGTTTCTTCTACACCAGGAATCTAGAGTTTTATGTGAGATCTCCCAATTTTTAAATTCTGGAAACCAATTCAGATATATTTTAAATGCTCTGTAGGCTATGCCAACCTGCAGAGGGCCAACTTGGGCCAGAGCACCACTGGCAGGAGCTTCTCTCTGATGTCCCTGTGTGGGAGTCAGCAACGCTCCGGCTACCGTTTGGGTTTCTATGTTCCCTGTGGACAGGGGTCCTCACTGCACAACTCCGGATCCCAGAGACCCTGCAGAGTGGGAAACGAAAGCAATTGCTGCCTGCTTTCTCTGCTTTTAATTAATGCATCAATGACACACATATGCACTGATCACTCACGTAATATGCCCCTTTAAGTGAGGCACTTTCTTTGCACCTCATTTCTCCCTGTTCAGTTAATCCTGGGGACATGAGCTCAGGCTCTAGTTTCAGATCGCCTGGGTTCAAATCCTGGCTCTGCCACTTACTAGCTGGGCAGCCTTGAAGGAGTGACTCGGCTTTTCTGCCAAACCTCAGTTTGCTCGTCGTGAAAGGGAGGTCATTATAGTCTCTGTCTCACTGTAAAAATTAAAGGAAGTGATGTATGGGGAGCATTTAGAACAGTGCCTGGCTCTTGTTAAGCCTTTGATCCATGTAGCTATTAATAGACACCCATTTGCCACAAGCTTGTTAAACATCCATTTGGTGTTAAGCTTTGTGCTTGGCACTAAGGTTTCAGCTGTAAGCAAAGCAGGACCCACCCGGAGGAAGCCTGTGCTGCGAAATTCTCAAAGAAGCTGCATTTTACAGGATCAGGCAAGTGAAGCTCAGAGAAGTGGAGTGACTTGTCTGAGGTCACACAGCTGGTCAGTGGCTATGATGGGATACCGGTTGGGTATGTCTGTCCTTCAGTCCAGACCAGATGCCTCCCTTGGCAGAGGGACTCTTTATCCCCCAGGGTTTCTCTTTACACACAAGGAGTTGGCCTTCTGGGAGAGGCCTTGAGGCAGCTCTGACCATCTGCAAGTGGTCTGCGAGAAGGGCTGGCACAAGTGAACGCTCCTGAGCCAGGCTCTGTGTACTGCTGGCCCTTACTAGTTAGTGGGCACCAGGCAGATATCTGCCAAAGCTCTTGACTTGTGTTCCTCTTTGGGACCTGGGCGCAGCACATCATCACAGGGTACCTCCATTTACCCATTGTGCCTGAGGATGGCCACACGTCCACGGAATCCACAACTGAGGGTCATCATGCGCCTCTCACTCCAGTGTGCCAGTCCTCTGCAAGGTGCTGCAGCACCACCTTGCTATGATTTTGACCTCTGGGCAACTCAGTGGATGACATTGGTTGAGCACTTACTATGTGCCAGACCCACTTCTAAGAGCTCTTCTTCTTTTTTTTAACTTTTTTATTTTGAAATAATTTTAGATTTATAGATGAGTGGCAAAGACAGTCGAGTGTTCCCAAATACCCTTCACCTGTCTTCCTTTAACGTTCCATCTTATACAGCCATGGTACGCTGACCAAAAGTAAGAGCTTTGAATGAAAGGATGCATGTCATCCAAATGCCCGCCCCCAGTAGATACAGACCATGGTGCTCCCATGTTACAGATGAGAACACCGAGGCCCAAGGAGTAGAAGTAGCTCGCTCAAAGTCACAATGCAAGTCCTTGTGAGACATCAAAATAGGAGGTGTCAGAGGCCTCAGAAATAGAGTGTGATCTTCCTGCTTGGAGGTATCTCAGTGCCTGGCTGTAGTGGTACCAACACCAACAACGTCCACTCGCCCAGCCATCCACTCCTGCATGACCCTGGCCAACCATGTCACCTCTGGAGACCCACTTTGAAACCGCAGATCCGTAAGTCAGCATTCCCAACTCACAGGGGTGGAAGCTGGAACACAGGACTGGCCTGGCAGAAGGAGGTGTTCATAGCACCATCCCTGGTCCCCCATCAAGCTGGGCTCATTGCCCAGCCAGTCCCTTACCCAGGCTGGGGGCCTAGGCTGCTGTTACGTCAGAACTAGAGAACAGCAATTAATATAGGTCTTTGCCCAACTGCTGCTGTGTGACCTGGGGCAAGTTCCCTCCCCTCTCTGGACCTCTGCATCTCCACGGGCTTAAACTCTGTGACTTCTAGGAACCTTTTAGGCTCAACAGTAGATGGAAAATTGCAAAGATCTGGGAGCGCCTCCCTCACCTAGTCCCTCTTTGTTCCTCTGTCTGGAAAAGCCAGTGGCAAAACTAGGGTCTCTCCTGCCCAATTTGTATCCATCCGGGCTCAAAGGAACCTGAGGACTGGTTTTTGTTTCTGCAATCAGTGGTGGTGGAGGTGGTGTTACTAGTAGCTGCATGAACTGAACCCAATGAGATGTACTGAGGATTCTATCTGAACTATTTCGCAGCATCCTCAGAATAACCTGGGAACTGAAATGCCTTTTACCTAACAGATGAGGAGAGTAAAGCTTGGAGGGGTTGATTAAGCAGCTCAAGGCCCTTCTCAGTGTGCCAGGTTGAGGAGAAGCCACAGTTTGAACCCAGGAACTCCCAGTCCAGCATCTCGGTCCTTGGCCACTAGGTCAGAAGGCAGACGCTCCGAAAGCCTCCCACACCTTGGCCACCCGGCATGGAAATATCCTGAATCCAGACGGCCAAGAAAGGAGAAATAAGAAAAAGGGAAGGAAAGAAAAACGAAGAACGCTTTGTTCCTTGAACCATTCTCCATAAATATGGTCTCCGCCAGGTACATGACTTAACTGTGGCGGTGACCCCTGGCCCTCCTGCTTGCCTCGAGTCCCCTGGCAGCCTGACAGTCACGTGATGCACAGGCAGCGCGGGTTGCTGTTCAAGCGTGACCTTGTGAGGCAGCTCCGCAAGCCCTGCTCCTGCAAGGGGGGCAGGCGGGGGCTGGAGTCAGCCTTGGCAACGGCTCTGCACCCTGCACCCCAGGAGCCCCTGTCGGCGCCCACTGCCCTTGCAAGGATGCTGACTGCTGAGTCGGCTTCTGTGCCTCTGCCAGGAAGCAGCAGCTTGGGTGAGATGAAATGGCCACCATGGGGTGGCACAGCCATGGGGCTTCTGTTCAGTGGGGCTGAACCTGACTTTCTAGCTTCATTCGTTCATTCATTTGATACTCATTGAGGAAATATAATTTTCCCGTCACTCCACTCAGCACCAGGGACACAGCAGTGAGCAAAATAGATGCTATCCTTGTGGAACCTACAGTCGACCAGGGTAGATGGCCATGACACAATTCAGTACTCAGCGTTCAACTGCAATTGTGCTAAGTTTCAGAAAGAAGGAGTTAGCACGTGATCCCACAGAGTAGGGGCCCAGCCTTGTCAGATGGCCAGCTATGAAATCTCTCTTCTCCCCATCTTGTGAGGCAGGTATTTGCAAGCACTTAGAATCCTGTAGGCCTAAAAACTTCAGGGTGTTGGAAGAAACAGCAAAGCTTATCCCAATCTTTGCGGCCCCAGGCAGTGGAGTGGTGGGGTTGAGGCCTGAGACCTTTGAACTGAATTTCTGGGTTGGAAACCAGCTCTATTGTCAACTGTAGACCTTTGTATGAGTTGTTGAAGCAGTTTTGCTCAGATAAAGGAGGATAAAGAGAGTCCTAGGACCATGGGGGCAGATTAAATGAGATGTTACTTATGAGCCACTTAACTCGTGCCTGCTCCAGAGCAGCGAGTAATTCGTGTCACCAGCTATGAGGTTTTATCATCATCGAGCACCAAAGGAGTGGGACCGCATGGCCCAGGTCTCCCAGCTTAGCCTGGAGAGCCCACCCTTCCCCTGTTTCCACCTGCCATTCACCAGCCTGTCATAAACACACCAGAAACTGAACTCAAGATGGGGTCCTGAGGTCCAACATACCCCAGCTGGCTGCTCAACCTTCTTCCAGGGCACCCTGGCTGTGGGTCAGGGGAGAGAGGAACGCAGCCAACACAGCATTACCGTGGTGGGAGCAGTAACTTCTCCTAATTATTTCCCAGCTCCTGGATTCATTAGCGACCCTGGTATTAACTCAGATTGCTGCATTTATTCCCATCTGTCTCAGATTCGTCATCACGACACTGATGAGGGTAATGTGGTAGTTTTTAGCTATGAGAATCACTGCAGAGTTAAAGTTGCTGCTAAGAACCAGCAATGTCTGGTTTAGAACAAGGAAGGAAAGCCTCTACCAAATCCAGATGCACCTCCCCAAGCCCCCCGAGCCCCCAGCGCAGTCAGCCCGTGGGCCCACGGGCAGATAACCTTCCGCCCTGGCCTCAGCATCAGAGAAATTCCTTTTAAATGACTCTGCAGACATCCCCACCCACTGAGTTCTCCTCTTCGGCTAACAGATGGGTTTGGCTAACCATTCCCAGCTTTCTGATAAAGCAGTGTCAGGCAGTGAGGCCCCCTCAGAAAGGCATGCTTGGATAATAAATTCCAAGGCACCCCCGCCATCTGCAGGCTGCCAATCACAGGGGCGCTGGGCACACCAGGGCTCCCAGCCTGCTGCTGCTGAGGTGCTGGGTGGGACCTTGTGGATGGCGCTGTAACCTACCCCACCCACACTCAAGCCCCTGCTGCCCTGTCCTGCTCAGCCTGTGACCCATCCCAGCTGAACTGGCCAGGGCCATTCCTGCTGAGCTCCCTCCATCTATTCATGCAAGACCCTGCATGCAGGCAACTTGGCAAAGCAATGAAAGGATCGTGAGCCTCAAAGCAACAGTGCGATCCGCTGCCACATTTCCTCTCAGCAACATTTTACTGCTTCATGTCAGGCTGGTGGCTTCCCGATCAGAGCCTTGATTTCCCCATCTAGAAAATGGAAGAAAAAGACATTCCCTCTCTCATAGACTTTGTACAAGGATGTAAGCAAAGTGCTTGGCATCATTCCTGGTCCATGGAGATAAGTGGTAGCTGCCATCCTCACCATCATCACTGTCATAACTATTAGTTGTGTTGTTCACAATTTAGAAAGCCATTTAGTCTGAAAAATGGACTTCATGGTTCCTGCTTCATATCATTCTTGTACTGGAGATGTGGTAATAGGCACACAAAAGTCTTAAGGGAGCATGTAGTGGGTATTTGGGAAATGTTAGTTGCCTCTGTGCATCTCCAATTCATTCATTTGTTCATATAAGAGATGTTGACTAAACACTATGCTAGCCTCTGGTCGGCCTGGGAAAACAATGAACAAAATGCATGGCTTCTACCTTTCAAGTTACTCAGAGTCTAGGGGGCCAGTGGCGCTGACTCTGCAAAGGCACAGGGTCTGAAGGTTCCAGAGACTTGCCATCTGTCTGGGAAGAGGCCAAGGTTCCCAGGTGAGCCCTCCCCATAATAACAGGAGCTATTTGTACTATCCTGTTCAAGTTCTTTCTGATTGCTGAGAAGGTTTTCTGAGGCCAAGGATGAAAAATGAGCAGTATGTGTGCTGTTGTCTCCCATCCTGTCAGACATCACTAATTAATAACTACTCTCCTTTGCATCAAACCTGACAGAGGTCCCAGACTCCAAAAAGATTCCTTACTCCCAGCAGTCACAGACAGTTGATTGGAACCAGAGCCCCCAAATTGTAAACAAACATCATCCCAGCCTTAGAATAGGGATCCACTATGTCCAGCTATGTGAGCTCTATCTGGCCCATCACCTGTTTTTGTAAATAAAGTTTTATTAGAACACAGGCATGTTCATTCATTCACATATTATTTATGACTGCTTTCACAAGGGCAGAGGTGAGCATTTTTGACAGAGACCAAATGGCCTACAAAAATCAATTTATTCTCTGGCCCTTTACAGAAAAAAGTTGTCTTTGCTACAGGGGGTTTGCTCTAAGGACTTACAGGAATTGAGAAGGGTTATTGTGAGCTGAGGCTTTTAACTCCTCACCACTGTCATAGTCACATCTGTTTGCTGTGACTGTCCATGACTCTCTGCTCTCTGCTTGTGGGTGTTGTTCTGGCCTTAAAAGAATGCTCAGCTGAGCAGAGGGCAGGCTGGAGGCACAAGTGGGCTGATGCCCTTGGAAGCAGCTCTGAAATGAGATGGGGTTAAGGTAGGTAAATACTCCAGTTCCCTGGGTCCTGTGGTGTGGTAAGTCCAAAGTACCTCTCGGAACTAACCTTTATTATTCACCATAGATAATGAATTCCATACAGAGTTCACCTCCAACTCCCTTTCCTGGGAGATCTGGTCTCAGAGTCCCCTTCTGGGAGAACCAGACTAAGACGCTGTCATTTCCCTCTTGGCCCTGGTTCTCCTAAGTCGAAAACCTGCTGAATGCTTAAGGGGACTGCATCAGTGACTCATCCCACTGGGGTGTCGCAGCAGCTCTGGTGACCATTTCTCAGTGTGCATCTCACACACATACTTCCTAAGAGAAGGTCAGGTCACCTGGTCATCACCACTCAGTGTGGCAGAATTTCATACCAAACCATCAGAGAAGGGGTTTCCATTCCCTGCTCTGGCTTCTAATGTCTGCACAAGGTTCTGATAGCTAAACATTGTCCCCAAAAGTGGATACCCTCAAAGCCCTACTTCTCTGTTCCAGGCAGACATCACTAATCAATCACAGCCTGATAGCCTCTGCATGTTTTCCTAATAAACCGCTCCAGACAGGCACTATCAAAGGATAGGAACTGGCACATGAGATTAAACACACTGCATAGGGGAATGCTCATCATATAAACTGAATGAAAGGAAGCACAATGGTACATATAGCATAAAATAGTTATTTAAAAGAGAAATTAATGTAATTAATGTAAATGATAAATGTAAGAGAGTGATCTCATAGGAGAGCATGTTGTGTGTGTGTGTGTGTGTGTGTGTGTGTGAGCTAGGATTGCAATTTTCTTTTTCTCTTTTGTGTTGCCTGTACACTGAGTATCTACATATTTGGTACATGTACTTAGTAAGCACCTAGTATGTGCCAGGCCTATGTTAGGTGTGCAGTGACGGTCAAGTAATTGTGTAATTGAAAAGGCAACTATGCCCCAATGTGAAAAGGCAGGGACAGCGTCCACGGGAACATTCTTGAATTAGGTCTCAACACACCTGAGCTTCTCCTTCATTATACTTATTGCAGTTAGAATGCTGTATTTGCTAGACTGTGGGATGAATCTCCCTCTCAGCCTTTCTCTTTCTCAGATTACAAACTCCATGAAAGCAGATACTTCATGTTTTTGGTTTCCTGCCACATCCCCAGGGCTTATAGCGGTGCCTGGCATAGGGCATGAGCTCCATCGATATTCCGTCCTCAAGCAGGTCCATTCTGGCTTCACGGAAAAGTGGGAGGGTGGGCGTGGGGAGGCGGCCTGGGACCACAGATGGAGGTGCTGCAGGGGGCTTGGAAACCACACAAAGGAGTTTTCACTTCATTCTGAAGATAACAAGGAACCTGTGGAAGGTTTTCGATGTAATAAAGCAGGCAAAAAAAAAAGTTTGTCTTTGTAGATAACACAAAAATGAACTGTTCCTGCTTGTATCCAAATATCAACTCTGCCGTTCTGGAAAGGGTTGAATGTCAGTTCACAGGTAAGCTGCGGACTTGGGGACTTTCAGTTCAAAGCAGAGGAACTGGCAATGCGGACGTAGACTGCTGATGGCCGGAATCGTGCTCCTGCAGTGTCGATATGGAACATGCGATTTATTCTCAGGCTGTGGGGTCACCTGATTACTCTTCTCAGAGTGTTTCTGACACACAGAGGCAGTGGAGAACTGAAGCAGGAGATGCCACTTTCTGCCTGCGATGCTCAGGGTCTTGAGCCCTTAGACCACAAAATCATTCTTTATGAAGTGAGGTTGCAAACGAGGGCTCCCCCAGAGTGGCTGTGCAGAGTAGAGCGTCTGACACATACTGAGCCCTCATTATCAAAGGTTACAACAATAGTGAGGATAATATACTGGAGCTGGTAGGTCTGGTTTGACACGGGTGGAGGGAAACCGAGGCCCCGAATGGGAAGTGACTGGCTCAAGGTCACCCAGGGAATCACTAGAAGAACTTGGAATCCCAGGTTCTCAAGAGCCAACGCACATGCTCTTTCCTTGTGACTCTAGTTCCCAGACTGTGTGCCAAGGCACCCCGGAATAGCCAGGAACCCCCAGGAATAGCTGGAAGGTATTTTTAGTCATCGAGGTGGTCGTAGGAATACTGGACATCTCCCGAACGTCACATGAACTCCGAGTTTTAGGTCATTCACATTTCCAGCATCAGAACACACCACATTCCTTTTGATGATGTCATATCTTTGTGACCCTGGCTTTTGGGTGGTCGCTCTGATAAAAAGCAGGGTCTGTGCCAAAATTGAGGTGGAACGGGAAATAAGGCAGCAGGGTCCAATCCAATTCTGAGGTTTCAGAAGCTGTGCAGAGCCCGACAGGCACACACATTTCAAGAATAAGTAAGTGTGGGTATTTAAGACTAAAATAAAAATATTCTTCTTCTATCAATCTATGTGGATTATGTTTTCCAACAGCTGCTAAGTTGTTAGGACAGAAGTGCTGATTGAGTTTGCGCCTAAATACCTGATAAACAGAACCACGAGGGATTTCTTCTGGTGAAACAATTCCAGAACACGAAGGGTGCTGTGAACCCAGAAAGCATGAGAACCCCTGCTCCACCATGTAAAGCTCCCTGCTTGCAGGGCGGGAGGCCGGCAGCTCTGAGCCTCCTGGCAGGACTCAGGCAGGAGGGAGAGAGGTTAATGCCTCGTACACAAGACAAAGCAGGAACAAGAAACCCGATCTCGCAGCTGCGGCCAAGTCATTGTTTATTTAGAACCAGCGGTGCGCGTGCATAGGAAACCATGTCTTCCCAGTCCTCCGGCAAGATGGGCTACTCACTCATTCAGCAAGCGAACACTTGGTGTTTACTCTGGGTCAGACGCTGTGCTGGTCCGGGGATAAATGAGACCGTCTCTGTTTTCAAAGGAAGAAGGTGGAAGGAGGGGAGGCAGGAAGGAAGATAGTACTGTTCTTATTTTTACAAATATAGTTCTGACAACAGGCTCAGAGAGCTTAAGTGGATGACCCAGAATCACACAGCATGAAAGGAATTAAATCACGACCCACCACCTAGACAGTGTCCTATAATATGACTGTGTGTGTGGGTGTTCATAGTCTCGTCTGAGAGATCAAATGCTGGCCTGCAAGATAATATTTGGGGGAAGGATTTGACACCACTTACGGTATGGACAATGTGGTACTGGCATAAGGATAGACATGTGGATCAGTGGAACAGAATTGAGAGTCCAGAAATAAATATCTTTGGCCAGTGGATTTCTAAGAAGTATGCTAAGACTATTATAAATGGAGGAAATAGTCTTTTCAACAAATGATGCTAGGAATAAATGGATATGCACAGACGAAAGAACAAAGCCTAACTCAAAATAGATCATAGATCTAAATGTAAGACTTAGAATTATGAAACTTATAGAAGGAAATATAGGAGTAGGTCTTCACGACCCTGGATTAGGCAATGGTACCTTATATATGATCTGAAAAGCACAAAAGACAAAAAAAAATAGATACATTGGAATTCATCAAAATTAGACACTTTTATGCTGCAAATGATACCATTGTGAAAGTGAAATAATGGTGATGGATGGTAGCTGGACTTGCTGTGATCATCATTTAGCAGTGTGTATAAACATTGAATCATTATGTTGTGTACCTGCACCTAATATAATGGTATGCCAATTATACCTTAATAAGCAAAAAGAAATGCAACAGAAAAAATAAAGTGAAATACTAACACACAGAATGTAGAAATGATTTGCAAGTTGTAGGTCTAGTAAGGAACTTGTAACTACAGTATATAAAAACTCAGTGGAATATGCTTAAATCTCAATAGCAAAAAGATAAATAGCCCAGCTAAAAAGTGAGTAAAGGTTTTGAATAGGCATTCTCTTAAAGAACATATACATGGCCAGTGAGCATATGAGGAGATGCTCAGTGCTATTAGTCACCAGGAAAATAAAACTCAAACAAGAGGGCTTTAATCAAAAAGACAGACACTAACAAGTATTGGTGAAGGTATGGGGAAACTGGACCTCTCACATACATGGCTGATAGAATATAAAGGGCACACATCTCTGTGGAGTAGTCTAACAGTTGCTCAAAATGTCAAACATAGAGTGACCACATGACCCAGCAATTCCACTCCTACGGATATACCCAACAGAAATGAAAAGATACGTGCCCCCAAAAACTTGGACATGAATTCATAGCAACACTTTTCACAATAGCCAAAATATGGAAACAACTCAAATGTCCATTAACGGATGAACTGATAGACCATAAGGGGGAATATCTAGTCTATGGAATATCAGTCACAGAAAGGAATAAAGTATTAATACATGTTACAACCTGGACACATTTCAATTATGCAAGTGAAAGAAGTCAGTCACAAAAGGTCACATATTGTGTGAGTCCACTTACATGGGATGTTCAGAATGGGGAGATCCATAAAGACAGAACATAGATTAGTGATTCCAGGGGCTGTTGTGGGGCAAGTGGGGAGACTGCTAATGGTATGGGGTTTCTTTGTGGGTTGGGGGAATGGAATGTTCGATTTGGGTGATAGTTGCACAATTCTGTGAATATACCATAGCCATTGAATTGTATACTTTAAATGGATGAATTTTATGGAATTTTAACTATACCTCAATAAGGCTATTTTTTAAAAAAAACATGACTGGGGGTAGTGGGATGGCTGAACACAGAGCTGTGGAAGGAGACAGGGGCCAGAGCCGGGGAGCCTGGGGTGTCCTCCTGAGGGCAGTGGGGAGGTAGAGAAGCTTTTCAGAAGGGAGATACAAGGTTAGGAACAGGGGAGGAGGCTCCTGCAGAAACCTAGGGCAGATGATCAGACCTGATTTAGAGTGGCATTCAAGGAAGGGGAGATGGGAGCTGGTGGGTTTGATTAGCAGGCATGACTGACAGGACTTGGTGACAGATTGAGTGAGTGTGACGTGAGCGAGAGCTGGGTGCAGGGACCTGCACAGAATAGGTCCTCATAAACACTTACAGAACAAATGCATGAATGAATGCAGCTCCTGTGGATCTCACTGTTGTTCAAGGGCTTGATTCTGTTCTGGAGAAAACTCCCTAAACTGGTATCAGTTTCAGAATCCAGGTCCCACCAGCATTCCCCAACCTTGCTCTCCACCCATGCCCCCTTCAACTGGAGGAAACAAACATTTATTGAGACCTACTAGGCAAATGGCTCCTGATGGGGAGGTGTTATGCTTTGCTTCCCATGGCGCCTTCCCCAGAGCCGGGCATGCAGTGGATGCCCAGTAAGTATGGGTCACACATCAATGGGTGGGTGACATGGCATCTTATGTTGAATGTTCCTAACAATCATATAAAGTTAATACAATCACCACCATTTTGACAATGGGGAAACTGAGGCACAAAGAGGCTAAATGATAAGGGATCTCCCCAAGGGCCTGAAGGGGGTGGCTTCTAACAGTCAGAACCAACAAGGGTGAGTTGGCTAGGTGCTAGATTCTTGGAGGGTCCCAACCTTACAGATTATTCATTCATTATCCACCACTCACTTAAATGAATACTATTCCCTGGGCTCTGTGAGAGATGCTAGTGGTGTCCTGCCCAGACAGCCTTCGCTTTGCCTCTCCAGGGCATTCCAGTCCAGCTTCCAACTGCCAACACGTGTGTCTCTGCCCAAGGGTTTCTCTGGGTGCTGCAGCTTCCTCTGCCCAAGAACATGGTGGAATGGAATTACCATCACGCTCCCCCCGCCTACAGTGGGGAAGTTGAAAGGCAAATAGCTTAGCTCCCTTCCTCGTGGGTTCCACACCATCCCGTAGAGGTCCCAGGTGGGCTTAGGTTCCAGTGGGCCACGGTGGTAACCCAGAGTGCCCCTCCCTTCTTGTCTCACTTCCTCACTCCCATGCACCGTGCAGGTGCTCCCTGGGATTGCCCCACTGGACTGCAGTCTTACCTCCAAGCCTGTTTCAGGGGGAGCCCAAACTCAGACAGGCACCGCCTCTGTGCCAGGCGTTGGGGATAGGTCAGTGAGCAAATGGGTGCGGTTTGGTCCTCGTTGGGTGCACAAGCTCATGGGGGTGACGGTCAGTTATGACACACTATTGTATATAGATGTGCCAGTTCTGGCCCCCGTGCCTTGGAACCAGCATCTTCCTCCGTCTCCCTTTCTCAGCCTGGTTTTGTCTAAACATGACCAATCCCACTGGACTCCCCGACTCCCCATGGCAGACCTACCTCTGGCTTTTGACAACTTGCCCAGGAGAAAGGCAGTAGTTACCATGTTTACTGGAAGCTGTTGCAGAAAC
This sequence comes from Manis javanica, assembly GCF_040802235.1. NCBI lineage: Eukaryota > Metazoa > Chordata > Mammalia > Pholidota > Manidae > Manis > Manis javanica. Next base: position 80,100,395 of record NC_133170.1, read on the forward strand.
CAGGGCAACACCCAGAACCCAACTGCAGAAGGGGGGGAGGCAGCCGAGACAGAAGATTTGCCTCCACCCTGCAAAACGCTCTGCTTCCCACGCCCCAGCTCCAGGCTAAAGCAATTAAGTCATTTGCTGCCAGGACCTGGAGGTGGCAGTAACATATAATCACAAACATAAACAGTTTTATATGGTAATTATGAATTCTGCCTTTTTTTTTTATCAGTGCAACCCAGACTGAAGATTATTTTCTGCTTGATATAATTCTAATTTTGATCCAACCTCCCCTCACCTCCACCCAACTTCAGAAGGATTAAGATGGGGCTACGGGTGATTATTTGGGATATGACAGAATTGAGGCCTCTATTTCAGGTCTTGTACTACACGGATTCAGCCAAAGTTAATATTGCTGCTGACACTCCATTCCATGTTAGCTTAAATATCCAAGTAGTAACAACCCACCATTCCATGGCCAGCCTCAGCGCAGGCCACCGCCGTGTCTTGTCTGGATTTCAGCAATGCCTTCTCCACCAGTATGCTGACCACCAGTCCTATCCCTTTGGCTGGGCCCAATTGTTCTTTCCAAAAATACGAGTCTCCCTGCCTGAATGCTGCTTACCAGGTGCTCATTGTCTTGCTAAATGGTACCACTATCATCCCAGCTGCAAACCTAGGCGTGCTTGTGTAATCCAAATGAAGTTCTATCTCATCTCCTTCCCAAAGGTTCTTCCACGGGTTCGCCACTCACCCCCCATAACCTGGTTCCAAGTCATCTTCTCTCACTTGGGTGGCTGAAGATACTTCCTCACTGGTCTCCCAGCTTTCTTTCCTGTCCTCCCCCTCACCAGCCCCTCACCAAAGCCCCTACTGATCATGCACTCTGCACCCAGGAGCCAGATCTCTGAAGACATAAGTCAAATCATGCAGTGCTTCTCCATTGCACTTAGAAAAAAATATCCAGATGCCTCACTATGATCTTGCACGACCTGCTTTCTGCCTCCACTTTCAGCTCTTGCTGGACCAGTCTCACTTTCCCACGTTATACTCCAGGCATGCCTGCCTGCCTTCTAGTTCTAAGGCAGTGTGAACTCATTCCAACCTCAGGACCTTGGCCCTTGCTGGCCCCTCTGCCTCCGGCACCTGTCTTGGCAGAAGCAAGTCTCATTCATGCCTTAGCCCGAAAGCCTGTTCTCCACGACACTTTCTCTGAGGACCCTTGCTCGCCCAAGCAGTCTTTCCCTGCTCGCCAAACTTCACTATTCTGTTCTATTTTCTAAAATTATTGTATGTGTGCGTATATTTACTTGTCTACCGCCTCTCTCCTCCTGCCAGAATGGACAGCCTCTGAGGACAGGGATTTTCATCTCTAGGGCCTCCGAGAGGACTTGGCACATAGTAGGTGTTCAACAAACAATCACCAAGTGAGCGAATGAACAGTGCCTTTCACATTTCCTTGAAAAACCTTTCACGAGAGGCTGCCAGACTTCTTTTCTCCTGTGACTATGATTATATATTTATGAGGTAATCAGCAATGGAAAAGTTCCCCGTAATAGTAACTGGAGCTTAACATACAAATAAACTGAACACCATTAAGGACGTTTTGTGGCCACTGGGGTGGATCAAGTGAGCTAATCGCCCAACTCCCAGCAATTAAGTCAATTAACCATTTAGACATATGCTGAGCTATTTCCCTGCTCAAGTTTCCTGGGGGCATCTGTGAAATTTGTGCAACTTATTTATGGTGTAAGCTTCGGGTTGTCGTTACTAACTGGGATGACTGGGGCAGCAAGAGCCGTAGCTAGTTAAGTAAGAAAAAAGTCAGGGCTGCCGCGAAGAACGTGATGAGCTGCATGATTTTCCCCATAGGCTGTTTTGCTCCTTCTGTTCCTGTGCGCAGAAAGGGCGGGAGATGCAGCTATTTCTTGCCTTTCTTATTCACTTAGCATGTCGAGGCTGTTTCAGCCTGTGCGTGAGTCACCGAGGGAAAGGAGGGAGGAGAGAAGCGAGTGTCCTGGCAGAAGACGGTTAACTCCTTCGGACACAGACTTGTCCTGGGTTCAAATACTGCCTTAGTAGCTGAGCCTCAGTTTCCTCATCTGGAAAATGGGGGAATTTCAGAGCCCACCTGCCTCACAGGCCCGTGGTGAGGTTTAAAGGAAAGCAACAGCGTGAAGTCTGTAAAGCCATGCCCGACATAGGGAAAGTGCTGAATCAATGGAGTTATGAATTTTATCCTTATGACTGAGAGGCTAAAGACAGGGGGGTGGAAAGAACCCAGGGGAGTCAGACACCTGGTTGGAATCTCAGTTCTTCCTGGCTTTCCATTGCTTTATGCAGCTAACCTCACTCCTCGGAGCCTCCAGATGCTCTTGGGAGAAATGGGGCTTAAGATCAAGGGGTATGACACTTAAAAGGCCCTGGCCTGTAATGCTTCTCCCCCTATGGGACTTTTCCTTGCATTTTTGGGAGACAGAGTGGAAGGGACTTGTCCCAGGTCACGGAACAAGTCACAGAGGGGGAGCCCCTGTCCCTGATGTGGGCTTCGGTGCTGTTTCCACCTCGCCTTGCTTAGGCACTTTATAAACACGTAAGCCAAAGCTGTCCTTTCAAGGAGAGAGAGGCTTCTGGGGATAATTAGCATGTATTGATCAGATGTTTTCTTTTTCCCCAAGCACTGCACAAGGCCTTTTGCAGATATTATGTAATTTAGACCTCGCAAAGAAATTCTATGAACTGTATTTTATGGATAAGGATAGGTGCTCAGAGAGGGAGGGCCACCCACTCAGGTAACAAAGCCAGAAAGTGGTACAGTTGGGATTTGAACCAGGTTCTGCATGAGTTCAATGTTCCTACCTGCAGTGCCCCCCTGCCCATGGCATGCGTGTTGCGATTTTCTCCACGAGGAGCCCCCATTTGCAGGGAAATGAAAGCATCCTTATTTTGACACTAATCAATGGCTTTTGGAGAAGGGCCTTTGCCACCCTCCCTCCCGTCCCCCAGCCCCAGCTGTCGCCTTCCTCTCCTCCTTCTCTTATTTCCACCCCGTAGGGTCTCAGAAGGGAGCCAGTTTTTGCCTGAGGACGGAGAGTGGCCAGATGGATCGGGCTCCTGAGATGGAAACCAAACTTTAGCATCAGAGACGATGGCCCCACACACTATGTCCAAGGGAGCTGCGCTGGACCTGCCAACATCCTGGGCCTTCAGGCTCGGCTCAGCAGCATCCCTTCGTGGGACTTTGGGAAGCACTGAAAACAGACATCTCTGCACCTAACATGTATCTCTGATCTTCTGAGGCCAGGGTGGCAGGGTTGCCCAAGACTGTTTCTTCCTGGCCATAGTCAACACCAGCTGGTGCTAGAAAGTGAAGGGATCAAATCCCCAGCTGAGAGCATTGCTCAGGCTCCAACAGGGGCCGAGGCACGGGTTGCTGGCTCACTTTGACAGAGTGGATGGAGGGAATTTTCTCTGCCTCGTCCTTATGGACAGAGCTTACAGTTTGCAAAACTTCTTCTTGGGATGCAAAAGAATTTATTCAATATGGTCAGATAACAATTATATGTAGGTGTATATACACATTATATATATACATATATATATATTCACACATGTGACCATCTATATGTCTACAGCTTTATCTACCTATCTTTACACAGACTCTCACTATCTTTGGTTTATAAGTTAATAGACATGAAGACAGTCATGTGTTAATAGAGAGAAGGACATTATACCAGGGCACTGTCATTAAACGTTGGTGCAGGCAAGCAAATTATCTGGGAACTGTACATTTAAGGTAGATTTCTGGTCCCAACGCCAGAGCTTTCAGTGCAGCAGGTCTAGGTTGGGGCTTGGGAAATGTACATGTTAAAAATGCCACCAAGCTGTATACTTTATACTGGTTAATTTTAGGCTATGTAAATTTTACCTTGATTTTTTAAAAAGATTGCCCCAGTGAATCACTTACCAGAGACTAGAACATTAGGCAAGGGCTTCGTATGGAAGGTACTTCCTACCTATGGAAGGACTGAATCTTCATGGAGATTTCCAGCTGGACAGGCAAGGAAGAGCATCTAGGCAGAGGGCACAGCACGGGCAAAGTTTGGAGCAAGAGACAATGTGGGATGTGGAGAATCACAATGATTAATGATGGAGAGATGCAGGGGCCAGGGTACAGGAGGCTGAGATAGTGAGGGTCACGCTGATGGCCCTACAAGTCCTTTAAGTATGTTTGAGGTGGTTTTGCTTATTAGAAATGATCCTATGTTGACCCAAGGGGACTGGGTTGGGTGGTTGGAAATACAAGGCATGGAAGCTAATTCTTGTGAGTCAAAAAGACATGAGTTAGATGATGCAGAAATCCAGAGTCAAAAGAGAACATTCCATAAACCATCCTCTTTTTGAGACCTTTATAATATACATACTTAAATTAATTAAGACCATGATATGCACGGTCTAGAAATTACATTTCTCTCAACAATTTAACAAGGATATACTCCCATAATATGGTGCATGCTAAATCAACTCATTCCTTTCCATGGTGCATAGTGTTCTATTGTATAGGTATATTGGGTTGAAACTATAGATAGGTCACCATTTTTACTTAGAAAAATGGCTATTTTGGTTAACCATTTACTTAACTATTTCCATCTTGATGGGTAATTAGATTGTTTCCAATTTGCTTCTATTGTTAACAATGGTGTAATGGCCTATCTCTAAGTACTTGTGCAAATATTGCTCTAAGGTAGATTTCTGAAAATGGAATTGCTGGGTCAAAGGGTGGACATATTTGAAATTTGGATGGATATTGCTTTATGTCTAAGAAAAAGAAGTTACCCATTTACACTCCTAGTGAGAGGAAACTGATACAGAGAAACTATCAAAACTCTATTTAGCAACACTTACACAAAGTTACTACATAATAAACTGCCACAGAATCTCAAGGCATACAACAAAGAGTATTTACTTTTGTGCTCTATAAAGATTGCACTCACAATGCTCAAGAGTGCCTATTTTGCAACATCCTCATAAGCAATGTGTATTATCATTAGAGAAAAATGTGCTGATTTGACCATTTAAAACACTCTGTTCTCATAAATTGCATTTCTTTTATTGCACGTGAAGTTCAGCTTGTATTATATGCTTATTTGGCCATTACTCTGCCTTCTTTGATTAATTTCACATTCAAATACTTGGGTTTTTTTTCCTATTTACTTTTGTTCTTTGTTTTCCCTAATAACATCCAAGAACTCTTTATATAACTTATCTATTAATCCTTTTTTTGGTGTATATGAAGTAAATAATTTTTCCCAGTATATTTTATGTCTTCTTTTAAGCATGTAAATATTTTCATTTTTATGGAGTTTAATAAATCCATGCTTTCTTTTATGGCTTATTATATTGTTTTACACTTAGAAACATCCTCACTGCTTGAGGTCATAAGTTGCTAACCCATATTTTCATCTGGGGGTTATAGAGTTTTATGCTTTACTATTAACTTCAGTCCATTGGGAATTGATTTTCTGAATGGCTATGAAGTAACAGTGTAACTCTATTACTGTTCTTTAATGGTTAAACAGTTGTCCCAGTACTATTTGTGAAATAATTTTTTTCCCCAATTGAGTTGAAACTCTACCTTTATGACAAGCAGATTTTTACAGATCTGTGTCTTTTTCTAAATGGCTTTGTTTTTGAAAATGGAAAGTAAAAACATATCTAATCTTTCCCTAGATTACATTTCCTGGGTCCTAGCTCTAGTTCTAAGGAAGGCCTTCCCTGTGTTTTCATTCATTCGTTCATCTATCCAGACATCCATTCATTCATGCTTTCTTTCATTCATTCACATTGGTTCTAAGCAGTATGTCCCCCCTGGGATTAATGAAACAGAATCAACTCACGTGTGTTTTCTGGGCACCAGGCACAGGGGGATGCAGGTCACTTGCTCCATCTTATTGACTTCTCCCATCAACCTGTGAAGTAGGCACTATTTTTAGTCCCACATTACAGATGAGAAACCTGAAGCTCAGAGAGGCTAGTCGGCTTGCCCAAAGTCCCCTAGGTGCTAAGCCTCGGAGGAGAAATTCAAAACCAGGTAACCCTATATGCTGCTTTTAACTCTAACTCTGCGGCTTCCCTTGTAAAATAATTATTTGCATTTATTGTACATCTACTCTGTGCTGGAAATTGTGCAGGAAGTGTGACTCCCCAGGTGGGCCAGGCTCTGTCCCTGCCCAGAAGAGATGGCAGTCTGAAGTGGAGGCTGATCATGGAACAGACTATTACAATCCCGTACGACTACGCCGAAAATAAGATGGTGAACGACAAACTCTGGTGCAAGTTTCCCTGGCAAGGCAAAGTCTTCCAGCCTTTGGAGAAATGACTTTGCCATCAGCCTGGCAATTAAAAAGCCCCTTTACAGGTGAGGCCCTGCAAGTCCGGAGCCTGAATTTTCTGGGCCTATCTCCCGTGCATTTGGACTTTGGATACAGCCACCATGCCGGGAATGAAGGACTCTGCACAGCCTTCATGGGAAAGACGGTAGGCAACAAGAAGAAAAAAAAGCAAAAAAAAAAAAAAAACAAAAAAATCAACACCCTTCAAAGCAGCCTTCTGGGCCCCATAGCTTCTGAAAACCTTGCCATCTGTCCACATAAGCATGTTCCAAAGTTTTAAGTACCTCTTTTCATGAAGTCCGTTAAAGTTAACCTGGCCTCATAATCTATGGGGGAAATCTGCTATAAATAGAGGTAAATAGAGATTGTAAAGATAAATAACAATACCAGCATGTGAGGACTGATAATGTACTCTATTTATGGCCCAGCTCGAAAAAGGGACGGCCAGCGGTCCTGCGTCTCTAACGACTTCCTTTCGCCCTGGCAGCCTGTGCTCCCTCCCTGTTGGGGCGCTAAAGATTCAGTGACACAAAAAGCTTACAGATAATTAAATATTGATTTTTGTTTTCTAATCCTATATAAAAATTGTCCTGGGTCTCCCAATGGTAGTTTTATCTCACGAGGACATGGGAAGAGGGAGGGCGTCTGTTAACCCTCTCTGCATCCCCCCTTTGTGTAAGGCTGGGGTGTCGCTGACATGAGGGGGAGTGTGCAGGGCTGGCGTCGTGGGCGTGCCAGCTCTGCAGTCACAGGGCCCGGGACTCAGAGGGCTGCATGCTGGGTTTTACGCTCTATGAGCACCCTCTTAAATTCTTAATGATTTTTGCACAAGGGGGTCCTGCCTTTTCATTTCGTCCTGGTCTTGCAATTATGCAGTTGATCCTGGGGGGTTGGCCGGACTGAGAAATCGGGGCAGCCACTCCTGGATCCTCAGCCACTGCGCTGCAGCCTAGTATACCGTCTTACTCTTCTGCCCCGTATCTTGCTAGCCATGCCAGAAACTTCAGATCTGGGAGGCGGGCCAGAGAGGAACTTGTGACAAGAACATTCTTGTCCCACCCTCTGCTCCCTTCTCTTTCTCTCTCTCTTTAAAAAAACAAAGACTACACCTCATTGTCATTTTGTGTCTGGAGGGTGGTGCAGGACACCTGGCAATGTGGCAGAGTTTTTGGCTGGCTGGCTGGCTGGCTGGGAGGGGGTAGTGTCCATGGCCAGGTCAGGCCATGGGTTCCAAAAGCAGACAGCGTCTGAAAGGAGAGAGAGAACAGATTCAGAGAGCTGAATCCCAGCCAGATCCTGCCGTGTGTTTACTGTGGGGCCCCGGGCAAGTGGAAAGCCCTTCTGTGCCTCAGTTTTCTCATCAGCAAAATAGAGATATTAATTTTGGCCCCTCTGCCTGCCCCCCTCTCCCAGCAAGACTGCTGAGGAGAGCCTAAGTCTAAAAAAATGAAGATCTGGAAAACAGAATAATAACTAATGCTTACCTATTGCTTACATGTCTTGGGCACTTTACGTAGAGGTGCTAGCTAATGCACACTTACTAAAGACTTTCTGTATCCTTATTCATTTAAACCTCACAATAACCTCACAAGGTAGGTGCTATTTTAAACATTCCTGTTTTGCAGATGGGGAAATTAGGCACAGAGAGGTTAAGTAACTTGGCCAAGGTTGCACAGCCAGCAAATAGCTGAGCAGGAGTTGGAACCATGCCTTCTGGCTGCAGAGTCCTTGCTCCTAACCATGTCCAGTTCTTTTGAGGCCTCCTAATCCAGGAAGTACAGATAAGGCACCTGCAGGCCAAAAATGGCTCCCAGAACACTTTTTGATTGGTATCTCTATGCAGTGTCAGCCTACACTGCATTTGAAATTTGAATCAGTTACCAGAATTAAAAAGGAATCTCATTAAAATTTAGATTTCCAGCATCTCATAGATGCTCTGGTAATGATGGGCTCTTTTACTCCTATGGCAAAGATCCTCCATCTGCCATAGTCGCCACCACTCCCTACTGTTTCCCTAACATGAACACTCAGAGACTCCCTGCCCATTATGTTACTGCATCTACTCATTGCCCTCACATGCGTCACCTGCCCAGCTCTTGGGGAATCCCATTTTTGTTCCCTCCCATGCAGTGGCAAGGATCTGCTTACAGAGGCAGAAAACTCCCTCCTTGTGGCTTTATAGGCAGTGTCCCCTTTCTGGGTGGCACCACATTCAGAAGGAACAATTAATTTTATTGGTGGAGTGGTGGGCCAAGGAAATCCAGAGGTGGGTCAAGCCCTTGAAATTGAGCTTGGAGCCTGGAAGCTCCCTGAAGTTTTGGGCTTCCATGGGCCTCACTTTTATAAATTGCAAGACACTATGATTGAAGTGAATCAAATTTGAAAACAAATCTATACTTAAGAAATTCTGAGATTCTATGATCCAAATAGTTCATCATTCTAAGACCCTCAAATTCTGGTATGCCATGCCTACAAAATTCAAACCCTTTATTGCAAAGATTCTCTGATCCTAAGTCTCATGATTCAAGTTTTCTTGCTTCCTAGAAAAATGTGGCACTAGGAAGGTGGTAGAATGATATGGGTCCCTGTCCCTCCGATCTCATGATTTCAGGACTTGGTAATTATCAGCTCTAGAAGGTCAGTTACTGAACAATAGAGACAAATGAGGCTGGCTGGTTAGATACAGTTCCTGTTACAAGAGGCGATTGGGGATTTTCCCTCGACCATTTAATCTGATGTGACCGTTCCTTCGTTTTCCAACTGCAGTCAGTGCCACCAACACAGAGATGTGGAAGTCTGTATCTACTCTGAACAGCCAATATGTGAACATCCAGGCTTAAGAAACCAACTTTAGGGCTTGGGTTTGTTAGGCAAGTTTACTAGATCCATCAAGGCACCGGACATGCCCTTTCATCAGGCTGTGTCGGATGAGTGAGAATCTGCGATGCATGTCAAGTCCGATTCGATTCAAGCCAGTTTGACATTAGGAAGAGGAAAGCAGGCGGAATGCCTTGGGCGTGAGGGGATCTGAGCCGCCTCACCTGGAAAGGGGAGTTCTTCAGCACGGCACCGGAAACGTCGTGGTATCCATGAGTCAGACCAGTGGCAGATAGGTTTTCCATTCAACCTTCACATGGAAGTCACTCTTCCCAGTACCTTTAGACATGTCATGGGTAGGCTGCAGAAGAGGAGGGCTAGGGGCAGAGTGTCAGGCTGGAGAAAGAGGTGACAGGGCCAATGCGAGAGTAAAAGGAACCATTTCAGGGTACCAAGGGGCAGATATTTTGCACAATGCATTGGAGGGAACAAATCCCATGAGTATGTCATTGCAAGTATCTCAATACTGGGTGCTGACTTTTGGCAGTTACATCGATACATAGGGAAATTTCTCTGTGAATAAAAAAGGGGCTTCAGACTCTAGGTTGCCACAACCAACACAGAAAATGTGAGTCGATATTAGAGGTCCTCTCTCTCAACACCAGTGACATTTGGGGCCAGATAATTCTTTGTTGTAGAGGACTGTCCTGTGCACTGTGGGATGTCCCTGGATCTCTGGTCTCTAGCCAAGAGATGCTAATAGCCTTCCACCCCCAGCTCTGATAATCAAAACTGTCTTCAGTCATTGCCACATGTAGAACTTGGGGATAAGATTTCAGATTACCCCAGAAGAAAGCCTGTGACTTTTAGCCACATCCAGATAAGGATTTCCATCAGTGCCTTAACTTGGACATAATTAGCAATTCATACCAGAATTCTACTGCGTGTCACTTGGAATTTGTTGTGCGTAATTATGCTGAAATTATCAGTAGAGTTCTCCTTCCAGGGAAGGGAATCAGTCATTTTCAAAGAATTCTTTGTGGTGACTTCATTAAGTCTCAGTTAAAGAATTCCTCTAGGTATTAACAGTGGATCCAAGTAGGCAAAGGGCTCTTTTGGACAAAAACAAATATATAGCTGCTCTTATGGGAGACTGTAGTAGCTGGTGGATTTCTCTGGAGATTCTACATAGCAAGTTAGTAGCATGCCTGATGGGTATAGTAAACACTTGATAAACATGAGATAAATTAACAAATATTTCTTATGGGTCATACCTCAGAGATGGGACTTCCTTTTGAGGGCAACATTGGAAAACAGGTTCTATTTTACCTGCTAATTCTGAACCATGAATTGTATTGTCCTAAGCATGGTGTTTAGAAGGATTCTGAGGGTGTGTCCATTCTCAGGAGAAACGTGATGGACAGATGATGTCTGCTGTGGGGAGGGGAGAGGCTCTGATGGCCTCAAGGCCAGGAGTTCACCCCTTCCAGACAGTATCCTGTTCAAATGGGTAGTCAGGAAGACCATCCTGGCTACCCCATGAAGGCTGGATTAGAAAGGGCGAGACCCAAAGAAAGAAACTGAAACCATATTAGGGATGCTAACAGAGATAATGTAATACAGAGAATCAGTTGCTCTGGTGTCAACCAACTGGCGAGACAAAAAGAAGTCGCTAAGGAGACACAGAGGCAATAACTGTAGGAAGCCACTATCAACTTTGGGCCTAGGGAGCAAGTGTAGAAGTTGGGGGAAAAAAGAAAAAAGAACTTGGAGGAGGAATGGGAATTCTGCTGAAACTCACGAGCTCTAGGGAGGAAAGCAGAGCCGGGCACGGACTTGCAGAGTGACTGTCAAGCCTCCCGCTAGCGCCCCCTATGGGCAGCGGCTAACACACGGTCCAGTAGTCAAGCAGAAAGGCCTTGTCAGCAGGATTCCCAGCCCTGGCCCCAGAGCACAGAGAATAGGAGAGTGGATTTGGAGCTGAGAGACAAGTAGTTCAATAACCTGTGAGATCAGAGAGGCCCAGGAAAATGAACCCGTTCTCCAAGGGACACATCCATAGGTGGACGAGGCTTGCCTGCCTTCTAACTCTGGTTACCTGTCTCCAGGCTCCAATTACAGAGATTTGCAAGTGCTTGGTGATAGGCGTGCTGGTTTTCATCTTAACACTCAGCAGCCCCCGGCATGCTTTCACGTGCACCAGTCACTCAGAATTGCTTGTTTCTCTGCCTTTGCCAGAAACAGTTACCTGAGCAAGAGCCGCATCCTGCCTTAGGGCTGTGGGGCATTTCCTACTGCTCCTGGGATCGCAACCACCTTGGGTTCAGGTTGAGTCTGCAAGTTGCTCATGACACACCTGGTGTGAAACACACGTGCAGAGCGGGGGTATTCACGAAGGGTGGCAGCCTCACCACAGCGTCTCTCAGTGTCACAAGAGCCTGTTCCTTGTCATTATCTCCCCAAGTTGCTCAGACCCCAGATGCGTCATAGATCACATGGCTATGCATCTTTCTTTTCATTTGGCAAGTTGCATCTCTCCTGGAATAAATCCCTCCTTTCTTCCACATCTCAGGGCCTGTAGTGAGAGAAGGTTATTCCTGTCATGTACTGGACAAAACTCCTTGTGCACAAACTATAGCCTCTTCTGGAAACTGCACGCACTCTACGCAGAAACATTAAGTATTTCACTCAGGGAAGCAAACAGAGATTTCTTACAAAGTGAATTTTCTTCTCCTCTTTAGGGCTTCATCTGTGCTGAGCCCTACACACCCTTTTGTGAAGGCAGAGCTAGTGAAAACCTTGAGAATAAAAGTAGGACTTGATTCTATGCTAATGTATGTAAAGAGCTTGACTATAGAGTCATAGGTAACACAATGAACTTAACTTTTTTTCTCCCTTTTCATTGAATTATAATGACTAGTTTCCATAGCAATTACTGCATCACCTTGTACATTACCAGGAAGATCTACTGCACTTTTTCCCAGTCATCCTTGTAAACACATCCACTTTTTTTTTCTTTCTTTTTTTTTTACGATGTTCTAGGGGAAAACACGAACCCTTTAGGCTTGGCAGAATTGGAGAACATATTTCAGGAGATTAATAAAGCCGAAGGGGTATTTTTATTTTCTAAGTTTGGTGGTTGGTTTTACATTTTCGCTCCTACCAGCTACTTGTCAGGCAGACAAAGGAGGAAAGAGGCAGGTAGGAGAGAACAGAGGTGATGAGGGATGAGCAGGGAGAGGTGACTGGAGTCAGGAAGGACGCGGGTGGGGTGCGTCTCAAGATCTCACACTGCTGTGTTGCTTCTAGGACAGTTTGAGAGCAATGCCTTTGAACGGCAAGCCTCCGTTCCCTCGTGGGGCTTGGAGGAGGATGGGGGACATTTCTAAGCTCAGACAATCAGGCATGGGGGACATGCAGAGGAATCTCTTTGGCAGCCTTGAAACTGTGTGTCTGGAGTTCAGTATTGCTTCCAGGGCCCCGTGAACGGTAGGGAGATGGGAATGTGGACACTGCTCCTTTCAAATCTCTGCTTCCACCAGTGGTTCCTCATGAGCTTTTCAGCTTGGCGCCCCTTATAGTATGTCATTTCCAGAAAGGCCTCTGCAGCCGATGTGCACACACCTCTTTCCAGCTGAGAGATGAAGGAAGTAAAACCTAATGAGGAATGAACTGGGGTAACCGCTGCTGGAGTGCGCCGGGGGTGTGGCCAGGGCTAGCACCGGCTGCGCTGCGGATGCCCTGCTGGTCCCAGTGCTCCCTGCTGGAGGTGAGTGGTGAAGGTTACTGTCATGGGCTCTGGTAGACAAGACTGTGTGCTGGGTTGTGGAAACTCCATACGGGGCATGTAGAACACCCAACCTAAGAGAGGGGCAAGGGCCACATGGAGAGCCCTCAACACTTTATTGCCTTTGATAAGAGACCTGCTTCACCTCTATTTGTGCACAGGCCACTGTTCCTGGAGGGATCAGAGGGGACAACCTAGGCATCGTGGAGAGGGCCTGGAGGTTGGGACCTCGTGCATCGAAGTCCGGTGACTGGGTTCCAGTCTCCCAGCTCTGCTCTTCACACACTGTGTCTGGGGGCCAGTGATTTCCCTTGTTCTGCCTCAGTTTGCTCATCTCTAAAATGGGGCTAATGGAAGAACTGAAAGATCTTTATGTGGATCAGAGGAGATGGTGCGGGTTAAGTGTTTATACCTCCAAACTGCTTTGTCCTTTCCAATGGGCAGGTATGTCCTCATCTGTACCTGAGGCATGACCTTGACTGAGTTCACTGACATCTCAGAGCCCTGACGCTCCCAGCTATAAAATGAGAAGTGTCTGCTGGATGGTCTTGAAGGTCTCCCCTTGCTCTGAAATTTAAGGGGTTTTGGATTCTAAGAGCTTAGCTGGAGGGAGGGAAGAAGGAAGGGAGAGGGAGAGAGAAAATGTAAGAGCAGGTGCTTTAAGCAGAAGGAAAAAATCCCTAAGTGACAAGCAGCTCTGAGTTCACCAAAATGTTTAACCAAGATAAGAAGGATGTAACCGATGTTGGAAAGATTGTTATGAGATTAATAAAAGTGATTAAGGGATTAAGACTTCTCAAAAGAGATAGCAAAGAGACCACTGATGGGAAAATCCTCCCTCGCCCTCTGCGCTTTGCCTTCTCCTTGATTTATAAGTCCTCAGTCATGCTGGCATCTAACAAAACGGTCTCAGCAGATGCGCAAGTAAAATCCTGGCTTACGCCCATCTTGGACATTGGGAAAGGGCCCCTGTGTCATGTGCACATACACACACACACATGCATTCGTTAGTCAAAATAACTGAATGTCCAAAGGCATTTAAGGACTATCTTGAGGGCCTGAGTTTTGAGTTGGAATTAATCAGTGAGGTTGTCCTACTGAGCGCACGAGTCCTGAATGGAGAAGCCTGGGGGAGGCAGCCTGCATGTGAATCAGGTGTCATAAGGAAGCAGGGGCACATTGTGGGGGGTTACTTAGGAACTGAGAGGTCCCGCTGATGTCAACCTGCTGGCTGAGCCTCAGCTTTTCCACCTGTAAGCTGGGACAAGGGCGCTCCCCTCTGACAGGGCCGAAAGACACGGTGATTGGGAAAGGGCTCTGCACAGGAATTGCCGGAATGCCTTTAAAGTGGTTTCCAGTGCCCTCGCTGGAAGAGGCTGGGTTTTTCTGTGTTCTAGAATGACAAACAGAAACCTGGGCCAACTGCATCTCCTCTATCAGCAACTGGCCCCGAGCGAGGCAGTGCAGTCGGTCCCAGCATTTGGAGCCAGTTCCATTCTCCTCAGGGAGGCCTAGCTGCGTCTTTTACCAGCTGCACGATCCCAGTTTCCTCATCTGAAAACTGGTGGCGAATTTACCGTCTCCTGGCTGACACCTTGACTGCAACCTCAGGAGAGATCCCGAGCCGGAAGCATCTGCTAACACCGCCCAGAATCCTGACCCGCAGACACTGTGAGATAATCAAGCTTGGTTGGTTGAAGTTACTAAGCGCTGGGTTATATGTTACGGAGCAACAGAAATCTAATACAGGTGACAGAGCCGGCCTAAGATCGGCCTTTCTGGAGCCGAGGTTACCAGAAGCATTGTAGTATACATGCAAAATGTGATTTCATGATTTATTTCACAGAGATAACCTCAGCTTCAGCCTCCCCACTAACTCCAAATGGACAGAGGGACTCGGTCTGGGAACCCCCCCCGCCCCCTGGAAAAGACAGAACCTTCACCCCTGGTCCATGACTTCCCACGTCACCCAGTGCCCACAGGCTGTAATCTGACCCCCAGCAGCCTTTGCGGGAGGGGCAAGGAGGGCCACCACATTGCTGCTGCTGGCGGCTTCCCAGCGGTGGGGTGGAACGATTTCTGCTGGCTTAGCCACCACGGCTTGTCCCAGGGAGGTGGAGAAGGGAGCGGTAGGAGCAGGTGTGTGACAGCTACAGTCACAGGGACATGAGGGTGGGTTCGTATGCTGCATGTGGGCCCCCATCTGGGAGCACAGAGATTGGCCCTGGGAGCTGGCGGCTTCTGCTGGGGCAGGGGTGAGCTGAGGATATAGACTCCCAGGGATACTACAGGAAGGCGGGAAGTCTGCTCAGAGATGGGGGCACCTCTGCCCTCCGCCCAGGGTGTAGAAGCCTCTGGCTGGCAGATGGGTGGGCACGGCTGTCAGTGTCCCAGGCTGCTACAGGGGCTGGGAGTTCTCCTTGCATAAGTTTTCAGTAATGAGGGGTAAACCAAACACTGGCTTTCCACCTTGGTCGCAAAAACAACACGATGCGGGTCAGACGTGTAATCACAGTGTGCGGTATATAGGAGGCACTCGCTACTTATTTCGGCGAGAACTTACAAATCACTTGATCTTCACCTGGGTGACGTGGACATCGGTGCTCTCCCCACGTAAATTAAAGGACACCGTGGCTGGAGAGCAGAGGGACGCATCTGAGGTGTCCCGGCCCTAGTTGGCCCAGGGACCCTGATTCTCCCTCGGAAGCCATTCCTTGAGGTCCCAGGGAAAGCTGGGCACCCACAACATCATCCTGTTTTGGGTCTCTGAGTTAAGCCGGCCAAGGTAACTTAGTGAGTGGGAAACTTTGGGGTCCCTTCTTGTGTCCCCAACCCCCAGCATCTGCAGCTTGTGTCTGAGCAAAGCAGAGCCAGGCAGCCAAGAAGCCGCTCCTGAGAGGCTGCAGTGGGGAAAACAAAGTCCCTGCCAACCCCTTGGAGGTCCCTGGCCCCACTCTCCTCTGAGATGGAGTAGGTGCCCAGACAGGGCAGCTGGGCCAGAGTCCTGCCACTTACAGGGAGATTTAGGGGCAGCCAGTAGAAAGCCAGACATGCAGGCTGCTGAGTGTACCGGTCTTTTCAGCGAGGTCAGCAGGCGGGCCCTTCTGCGCCAGGCTCGGTGGGCAGCCGAGATCAGGGACTCGGTGGCAATGTCTGGCGTCTCTCTGCAGAGTGGGGCTGGGCAGGGGAAGCCAACTTGCTTATGTCCTGGAATCCTTGGGGTGATTCACGGTGATTGCACCATGGAATTTCAAAACCTGGGGGTCTGCCAGGATCTGCTTTGAAAGTCATAAGCCGGGGGAGCCCCTATGCAAGGGTTTATGGAGTGCTCACTAGGTACCATAAATAATTGAATTAATAGCTATAAAAGTATATTGCTGGCTTTATTCTACTTCACAGACACGGATGTCTCAGAGATGGGCTGGGGTTTGGGTTGCATGCCTAAGCGGTTAGCCCTTCCCAGTCTGAGATTCAAACAGGTGAGCTGAGTTGCAGAGAGCCAGCCAGTTCATGAGAAATGGAGATTTTTCTGAACTCCATTATCTCCTCCACAAAATGGGCATATTTCTGATATTTACCTCATGGGTTGCTGGCAGTATTTGCCAAGATAACACATATATAATTGTTAGCAATGCTCCAGGTACCCAGCAATAAATGCCAGTCATTGCTACTGTTTCCTGTTTTAATCAGAACTGACTCAAGAAACAAAACTGTGAGCAGGGACTTTTCTGGAATCAAATTGCTAAACCAATTCATTCCATTCATGCATTTAGGCAGCAAAATATTTATTGAGCAATAGCTCTGTGTGAGGCTCTGTCCTGAGATGTACAGTTGTGGACATGAACAAGGCGAGGCATTGTGTTCATGACTTTGAGCAATGAGTTGCAAAATAAATAGATAAGAAACTATCACACAAAGTGCTAGGAAGGTGAAGGACAAGTGCTGTGGGGGTAAATGGCCTGGAGTCAAAGAGTGAATCCCACAGGAAGGGGTATGTTGGAGACCTGGAGGATGAGCCGGTGTCAAATTGGTAGAAATAGAGTGTGTGTATATGTGTGTGTGTGTGTGTGTGTGTGTGTGTGTGTGTGTGTGTGTGTAAAAGTCTGCACATTCCAGGTAGAGGAAAAGTATATGCAAAGTTCCTGTGGTAGGCAAACTGGCATGGTTAGAACCTAATTACTAAATTATTCAGTGCATAGTTTTGGAGAACAAGAGTGATGTTATACATCATCACAGTACCATTCTCAAAACTGGGAAATTTACCACTGGTGCTATGTGTTCACCTGTCCCAGATTCCGGACTTAGTTCCTACCAGTTGTCCCAGTATCATCCTTTATAACCATTTCCTCATCCCCCTCGCTGCAGCTGGACCCAAGATCATGTATTGTATTGAGATTTCTTGTTCCTAGAGTTGCTTCTGAATGTCCAACTATTTCATTCAGAACAATTTGTCTTTTTTTTTATTCCCCTTGAATTTAGTAATGGATTACAGACCACTGCCTGGGATGAGAATCCCTTCGGATAATCAATAGATAGAAACATAGGCAAGAAGGCACCACTCCTCTGTGTGGTATGCAGCCAACTAAAAAATGTGGAGAAATAATGAAGTTACAAAGTCAGCTTTTTGCAGCCATCGTGGCATTCGTGGATTCAAGCAGCTGCTGCCGATGAATACTAAAAGCCAAGGACCAACCCTGGTGTGAGTATCGGGACTTGCAGTTTTGAAGCTGCCTGGGTAGAGATTTTGGTCAGGGTCCTGGGGCCATCATCTGAAGTGATTTGCTTTCTCTGTTCTTGTCCCACCGGGGCCTCATCTCCCTGGGCAGGCAGGCTGCCATTTTGCTCACTTCCGTGGCCCCCGCACTTCCCCAAGTACCCGACACACACCAGGTGCTCAGTAAATGTGAACAACTGATGAATGAGGGAGGTCGCGTGGGGGCACGGCTGACACAAGAGAAATGAGGTCTGCTAGATCCTCTCCCTTTGCTCACAGGTGTGTGTGCTCTTCTGTGCTGGGTTCCAAAGCAGGAACGGTGCTGGGCATCTCCACTCTTTTAAATGTTAACAGGATAATAAACATGAATCACCAAAAAGTGCTTTTAAAATAAGGTTAATGGAACTGCATTTATTCCATTTTGTTGCATGGTTAACTAGATCCAAATAATTACCAGCTCCACATTTATGGGTGCTCGTTTTAAGGTTATTTTTATGTAGCTTTGTGAGGTGAAGGCTTTGTTTTTCCCTCTTGGTTTTATGGGCCAATATGGAGTAGAAGTTTCAATAAAGGCCAGCTACAGAGTGGTGGCCTCCCAGGGGATGGTTCCCCAATGCCCACGCCCCCCTGTGCCATCCTGAGGTGTGCCACCCCTCCCAGATCCTGCATGAGCTGATGTAGGAGCAAGTCACAGCCCCCGGTGTTGGGGGGGATGGAGCAGACAGCTGACCTGTCACTTTCTTGCCAGCATGTGTTAGCCATTTGGAATTAGGGACCATGCCAACCCATCCCCCTTCCTTTTTCTCTTCAGCGTGCAGTGCTGAGTGCTTAATCGACATTTGCATAAAATGCAATAAATCATAGAATCTTAAAGCTGCAAGAAAGCTCAGAGGTCACCCAGTTCTCCAAGCAATGAATAAGGAAGCCCGAATCACCAGGAAGCAGAGGAGTCAGGACAAGAGATGGGGGGCAGACTGTGTGCCGAGCACAGTGCTGAACCCTTTTTAGGCACTGCATCATCACTTAATACTCAGTTACCCTGCACAACCTGGGTAGAGATGCCCACCTGATAGATGAGAAAACTGAGATACAGAATAATGGCCAGTTCGGGTCCCCCCGCTGGGATTCTCAGCTGGAGCTGATCTGCCTGACCTCAAGCTTTGTGTTCTGTCCATAGGACCCTGCAGGAACATGGGCATCTGGTGGCTTAGAAGTGCATGAATGGCCCTCCATTTCTCCATCTGTGAAATGAGGGTGATGAGGGGCTCCGCTGAAGCCCAGCACGCGTCAGGCAATGAGGAAATATGAGCACGGACACGAACATGTTCTGAAAATGCAGTGACTTATACAATGAGTACAAAACAGTCCTCAGCATCCTGATGGAGACCGGGGTGCCCAGAAGCCCTAGCACTGTGCCTGGGAGTGGTCAGAGCAAAGAAAAGGAGTATGGATGTGGGAGTCAGACAGAACTGGGTTCAAATCCTACATTTTTTACTTGATCAGTGCATGAACTTGGGGAGGTAAGTCTATCTGCCCTTCTTTCTTCCCTTTGTAAATATTCAGAGTACTGGTCAACTGCACAGACTCAGAACTGGATGATTCAGAATGTCTGCTGTTCATACGGGCTCTGCCACAGCTTGTCTGTCGGGCTCCGCACAAGTGATTTATCATCGTCATCAGCGAGGTGTGGAACACATATAATATACTGCCTAAAACTAAGTGCAAAGCCGGACGAGTTTTTCATGTGCACACCCTTATGTAATAACACCACAGTCAGGATATAGAACACTGCCAACAACTCAGCTCAGATGTTCCCACCCTGGCCTCCCGGTCAATCCTGTCCTCCATCCCCAGAAATAATCACTGATCTGACCCTGATCGTCATTAATTAGTTCTGTTTTTAACTTTATGTAGGTGGAACCATTACCATATGCTCTTTCTGTGGCTTCTTTGTGGCTCTTTTCACTCAGTGTTGCATCTGTAAGATGCACCAGTGCTGCTGCAGGTCTCACTTGCTCACTCTTTCTCATTAGTGTATAATATTCCACGCGCCGTTTTGCCACAGTGTATTCACCCATTCTCCTGCTGATGGACATTTGGGTTGTTTCTGATTTTTAGCTCTCATGAATAAAGATCTTAAAATGGTCTGTGCATGTCTTTGGTGTCCCTAAATGGGCATTTTTTGGGGGTGCATATATTGAGGGGTAGAACTACTGAGTCACAGTTTAGATGTTACCATTTAGACATGTGTTTAACTTTAGGAAATGTTAATGTAAGTGTTTTATCCCCTCTGAGCCTCAACTTCCTCATCTGTTAAAAAAAATGGTGCCAACCACCTAAAGCTGCTGTGAGGATTAAATGTGATAATCTATGTAAACTGGGAAGGAAACAGCAAGCTATAGAATGATATGTATAGCTAGACATCACTTATATAAAGTTTAAAAACCTGCACGAACAACAAAATATGATGTTTATGGCTACATAATCATGTAATAAGCATTTAAAAACATCTATTGGCATAATAAACTCCAAATTTAGGCTCCTGGTAGAAGGGCAGAAGAGAAAAACCAGGTCAGGGTCGGTACATAGGGATCGGCTCTATGTGTAATGTCTTATTCTAGAAGAAAACAATTGAGAGCAAATAGAGCATAAGGTTAAGATTTTTAAAAGCTGCTGTTTATTATATTTTTGGTATTCTTGTCTCTGTGCTTAAAATACTTCTCATTAAACCCAAACCATTATAACTAAATATGTAATACTAATCTACTAAATATTAATACTATGCAATGATTTGCATACTGCTTAGGATATAGCTTGCAAATACATGTCAGCTATTATTATTATTAATGTTAAGAGCCCATTACACCTCTGATTCTACATCAAGTGCACTTGGAAAACTAGATCCAGTGTGGACCCAGCTTTCACACAGTTGCTGGTACACAGTAAGCTCTCTGTAAATCCTTGCTTTTGAAATTTTCTTAAAATGACTGAAAGTCCCAAGGATGGTGATTTTGACTAAACATGTCAACCCTTCTGGGTGTCCATTTCTAACCATACCGGGAAACAAAGATACCCAGGAAATCTGTGCATTGAAGGGAGCGATGGAATGCATTCTCTTAGCTTAGCCTGGGAACCTGGCCGGATGAATTATTCTGTTCCTCTTGAGAGCTGCTTGGGGTACCCAACAGCCGGGCTGCTCTTGACAACAGTCACCAGCTTTAACAAATGTGATGCTGGCACTATTTATTTCCCAAACGTGGTTGCATTTCGACTCATTGTGGAGATGCAGTTGGAAAAATAATGACCAGGAAGCGCGTGCACACACACACATTCACACACACAGAGAATAAGCCAATAGCCACCAACCTTCTCAGGAAAAAAAAAAAGGGAAAAGATGGAGATAAACAAAAGGAGCTTTTTTGTATCCCTTCAATTAAGAAGACGAAAATAGCCCACAGGCATGCATGTGTGTGTGTGTGCCTGCACATATGAGTTGAAAGAAGAGAAATTGAGTGGAGAGGGGACAAGTGTGCTTAGCTTAGGAGATGCGGGAACTTCTTGGCCCAACCCCTTCATCTAGCCACCAAAAAGATGCTACTTCATTAGCATTCCATGAGCTGCCTGGGTAGAATAATGCATGGATGGATTGTATTATAAGAATGTCTTAGGCAAAAGCAAGTGTTCTCAGCCCCAATAAAATGGGCACCCCCACCCTGGTGTGGCGTGCAGGGTGGAATGTTATTTCTGGGCTCTGGCGAAAGAAGAAGAGAGGAAGTAATTGTGCCACAAATTGCTCCATCTCGGCTTGGTTTACAGTGATACTAATGTCCTGGCCTCCGGTAGGTCAGCATCATAAAAAAGAGAGAGAAATAGCAGCCCATTAAGATGGGAAAGAGGGATCCCAGGGAGGTGGAGGGAGCTGCTAGCCTCAGTTAGCTCTGCCTGTTATATCTCACTGGTCCATTCTTGGGGACACTGAGGGGGTTTCTTCTGAAGCAAATGGCCTGTGGAGACTTTGAGTTTGAAATCTGGCTCTGTCATTTCCAAATTATGTGCTGGACCCTCTGAAACTCAGTTTGCTCATCAGCTAAATGGAGCAACACCATCTGCCCTGGGTTAGGAGGACAATTACAATGAAGAATGTCCAGCACTGTGTCTGGCATGTGGCCGTTAATGCTGACTGTGTTTGATTTTTAGAAGGAACAAGGAATCAGACTCTCTGAAGGCAGTCAGTCTGATAGGGAAGGAAGGCAAACCTCAAATGGGACCAACGGAAAAGGGCCCAGGACTGTGTGGTTTTGCAGCCAGGTGTTGCTGAGGGACTTGTCTGAAATGCAGCTGTAGCTGCTGCTGCAAATGGGAAGTCAGGCAGGATTCTGGAACGTACCAGATTCTTCCCCTCAGCAACAGTGACCAGTGGAAGTGAAGAAAAGCTCTTTGTTCATCTCCTGATAAGCACCTCCCACCTCCCATGTGTCTTACATGGCTGTCTCGTGTAGCATTTTATCCTTATAATGATGCTGTTTTCATCTCTGCTGGACATCTGTTGGTTTTACCAGCCTGGCTTCCAATCCTGCTTCTTTCTGCTAAAGATACATTGATTTTCTTCCAGAAAAAAAACCCATGTGCTTCTGACAGGGCTGTTCTCTGCCTGGTAGGGAAGAGCAAGAATGGCTATGACTTGGGCCTGGCCAGTCCATTCCTCTGGTCTCAGGCATGGACGGGGATGGACATGTGACATATGCCAGAAGTGAGGCTCGGTTGCAGGACTTGAGCTGTTAACTTTTGGGAAAGGGATTTTTTTCAAAGGCAATTGCTAAACTAGTAGGATACAGGCTTGCAGCTATCGGCACCCTTTTTGTTACCATGAGGTAAAGTCCTGCCTAAGAATGAAACCCACACAAAGAAATCAGAGTGTAGATGAGAGAGAATCCTGAGAGCACCCTTTTGACACCTAGATCCAGCCATGACTGAAGCTAGCTAGATTCCTTGAGCTTTACAGTTCTATGAGCTAATACATTCCTTCTTTCTTAAGCTAATTGAGTTGGATTTCTGTCACTTGAATCTGCAAGGATACTGATGCATCTTATTTTCACATTAACAATATATCCTTCAGAGAAGCTGTGAACATACACTTGCCTGAAGACATACAACCATTTAAGAAAAGCCAGCATCAACTCAGATTTTCCTGAATTCTAACACCATAATCTCAACCACTGAGCAATTCTGCTATTAACATTAACTTCGAAGAGATAACAGTTTTTGTTTTTTATTATGATTTAAGATGGGGGTAGCAACTGATCAACTGGGAGAGCATGACTTCTTCGCTGACTCTGGAGATGACAATTGTTGATTGTGGCCTTGTAAACATTTCAGTGGGATGATAAACCATGTATTATGCTTCCTTTTAATAAGTTTTATCTGCCTCTTTGCCACCTCTAGGACTATCTTGACACATTAAAAAAAATTTTTTTTTAATTAGTTTAAAGTTCACAAGGAGTTGCAAAATAGCAACAAAGGTTCTTATATGTCCTTCATCCAGCTTCCCCCAATGATAATATCTTACAAAACCAGAAAATTGACATTAGTACAATCCTATTAACTTTAACATGATCTAATTTGGATTTCCATAGTGTAACATGAACTTGTTTTTCTTTTGGTGTATAATTCTATGAAATTCTATTGCATGTGTAGATTGAGGAGGTCACTGTCACCATGAACAAGGTACAGAGCTGTTCTGTCACCACAAAGAAACACCCTCCTGCAACTCTAAATAGTCACACCCCACCCCAGTCCTAATGCCTGCCAACCATGGATCTGTTCTATATGCTATAACTGTGTCACTTTGAGAATATTCATTGGTAATGGTCTCTTCTTCATCTTCAAATATTCTGGTCTTCAAGATGAATCATATAGCACATGAGCTTTTATGACTGGCATTTGTCACTCAGGCATGATGCCCTTGAGATCCTTCCAAGGTGATACAGGTCTCAACAGTTTGCTCTTTTTCATTGCTGAGTAGTATTCCTTTGTATGGATATACCATCCTTTGTTTAACCACCCATCCACTGAAGGACTAGTTATTTCCTGCTTGGGGCTATTACAAATAAAGCTGCTATGAACAGTCATATACATATTTTTATGTAAAGATAAGTCTCATTCTCCTACAATAAATACCCAGGAGTGGGACTGTTGGATCACTTAGTAAGTATTTTAACTTTATGAGAAACTACCCAACTGTTTTCTAGAAGAGTTTTCCAGAACATTCCCCCAGCGATGGGTTGGAAGGGACATGACCTTCCTCTTGCCCATCTTCTCCTGATGAACAACATCACATTTGGAGACTGTCTTTGGATCCCAGAAAACATGTACTCTCCTTCTTGGGTGAACATGCATAAGAGCCCATGTGAAATGAGATCCAAAATGTATATTTAAAACAACCCCCCTTTTCTTTCTGATTGTAAGATAAACACAACTCTTGTTCATGGCAAAAATATTTGGACAATTCAGCGAAGGGTAAAGAAGCAATAACAATCTCCCACAACCTCATGCCCCAAATAAAACCACCATTGGGATTTCACTGTTGGAACCTCAGGGTTTATTCTCGCTGTCTTCTTTAAATGTCCACAATTTGCCATCCATCCTTGATGGGTGGATGCCACAGTTTCTCCTTCCTCTAATAAGAAAGGAACATGAAACAAACAAACAAATCAGAGGAGAAAATATGCTCTAGGCCTTGACTGCTTCTCTCTTATCAGTCTGCTCTTCATTGAGCAGGAGTTTCCTCTTACAGCCTTCGAGAATAGACACGTTTCCCGTCTATTCCTGTCACGCACCTCAAGGCTGCAAGGCCCATTCTTATCAGCACAAGGCACCTGGTACATTGTGGGAGAGCCGGCTGGGTGGGAGCACTTTCTAGAGAGGTTCCCACTGACTGGGCCCCGGGCCAGCCACCCTGCTGACCTAGAGCTGATGTTTGCTTCTCCTCTCAGGCTTCCCCTCCCCACGCCCCCTCCCTTAAAGGAGGTTTGGGCTGACTAGAAATGACCTGACCACATGCTGAGCCCCAGAGAGACACCCTGTGAGACTGTTCCCAGATCTCCAAAGCAGGCAATGGATTGGGAGGACTTTGTGAGAGAGATAAGGTCATCAGCTGAGGGAAGACAGACTCTCAAGGAAATGAGGACATACCTTCACCCTCTCAGGCCAGCCAGGGAGACTTCAAATCTGGGAGCATGAGGTGATGTGTGGTCCTCTCAGGAGCCCTGGCATTCTGAGGATGGTTACGGTTTTTACTATATATGTTTTTCCATAGTTGGGGAAATTGATTTAAGTTCCTGGTGAAATTTCTAATCTGGAAGTGTCTTTCCATTTCCAAACGCTAAGACCTGGTCACTGTCACATTTAATCCTTGAAATGATTCCTAGCTGAGGTTGCTATTATTATTCCAGTTGTGTAGATGAGAAGGCAGAGACAGGCACAGAAGGGTGAAGGAACTGACTCAAGGTCACATGGCCAGAAAATGACAAAGCCAGGGTTCTGACCCTGGTGTCTGCCTCCAACATCCCCTCTGGACCTCAGTTTCCCCATCTGCATAGAAGGGGGCTTCATCATCTAGGGCCTTTCTATGGCTCTTTCTCATTCAAACTTTGGATGACCCTGTTTCAGGATACAATATTTGCTGAATTCAGCTCAATAAGGGGCCCTGACTCCTGGAACTGAGCAGAAGAACAGAGCCAAGTATGAATTTGCCATCCCATGCCTGGGTTGGGGGGCAGGTGGTTACAGCACCTGGCAGAAAGCTCAGGCCATCAAACAGGAAAGAAGGGGCAGGGCAGATGCCAGAGCAATGTATTTACAATAAACTCATTGCTTTGGGGGAAAACATCATAATTAATATTAAAAATGCCAGGAAAATGGACTTTTATAAACCACCTAGGAAGACCTCTCTTAACATTTGGTTGAAACCACTCTGAACATCTCTCAGCATGTTTGCATTTCTAGATGAAGAGCCACAGTTTGCATACGAGGTGTCACCCTCCTGTCTGCTCACAGCTTGACCTACCCCCACTGAGCTGGATTCTCTTTCATGTCAATAAACGACCACCCATATGTTCATGGTTTCAGAATGTCCCAGTGTTTGAATACACTGCAGCTTGTTGAACTAGGGCCCTATTGATGGATATTAAAGTGTTTAAATGTTTGCTAGCATGAGTGACCCAAAGCTGAAATGAGATCTAGATGAGAGGTATTGTAGACATAGACATAGGTGTAGGTGCAGCTGTACACATAGGTGTGGGTGTAAGTGTTGGTATATGTAGATAGGTGTACATGTAGTAGAAATGTAGATGTGGGCATAGGTGTAGGTATAGATGTAGGTGTAGGTATAGGTGTAGGAATAGGTATTAACATTGATACGAAGAGAGAATTTGATCACTGGTATCTGTTTTATCTTATAGTGAGGACTTACTTTTTTTGGGGTGGGGGTAAATGTCTGGACAGTCTATCAATTTTGAGGTGGGAGGTTGTGCCCGAGTGTCAGTTCTTGGGAGGCACCACGGGCCGGGCGTAGACACATAGTAGGTTCTGTCATCATCGCTTTCTTCTTCTCTCTTATTCCAGCCTCACTTGGGAGATGACAAAGAGTCAGCATTCACTGAATAATTCATTCAGAACTCCAAACAAGGACTTCACACCTCTCAGGCGCCAGATTCTATGCTAGGCTTTTGGGATGCAGCCACGGAAAAGGCAGGGACCTTACTTACCAGGAGCTCCAGGAGAGGGAGGGATGCCCAGAAGAACAGCGCGGTGGGATTTAATAGCAGTGTGAAGAGTTGACGCAAAGAGGCATGCCCGAGGTCAAGAGTGACGGAGGTGTTTTGGAGGAGGTCTGGCGGGGGTGGGTGGGCATGGTGAGCGAGGACGTTCCGGCAGAAGCAGCTGGGCCTGGCAGGGGTGATGGGAACTTTCAGGTGGGAAGTGCACTCGGAGAGATGGAAGAGAGTAGGGAAAACGGCGGAGTGACCAGAGCTGAAGTGGCTGGTGCATGCCTGCTTTCTTGCATGGCGTGGGAGCCCCTTTGATTCATTATGCTCAATAATGGGAGTGGAATGGGACAAGAACAAAGGCGAAGACGTGGGGGACGGGAGATGCCACCTTGCCTCGAGGCCCTTCTGGCACCGGCCACCAGGGAACAGTGTCCTATGAGGGAATGGGTCAAATGTGGACATCTCAGATCATTTTTCAGGAAGAGGTGAAAATCATGTCTTTGATGTGAAGCTCTCCTGATATTTAAATGTCACCAAGGAATCCAATATAAAAAAACTAAATGAAATTTCAACTGCCGCAAAGCAAACCAAAACCAACTCCCACCCGACCCAAATGCTTTGTAGGCTAAACAGGAGGCACCGGGTGAAAAAATTCTACCCAAAGTCACCCCAGTTGGCTAGCTTGGCACTTGACACCTCCCCAGGGATAGGTGTGTAGTTAAGGTCACCCATACACCTCCATTCACACGCTT
The DNA here is from genome assembly GCF_040802235.1 of Manis javanica. NCBI lineage: Eukaryota > Metazoa > Chordata > Mammalia > Pholidota > Manidae > Manis > Manis javanica. The sequence continues at coordinate 80,127,610 of NC_133170.1, forward strand.
CAGAGAAGGTAGCCCCCTTCTGGGCAGGTTTATTTTTAAAGCAAGGTTTCCTTGTCTGTGTTCAATGGGTGGAGAAAATAATCAGAACTGATTTCTCTGCACTCACTAAGGAATAGAATAGGGGGCGACTTTCATCTGCACACACAGGAGCAGAGAGGAGAAAAAGAAAGAAACTTCCTTGCAATTCGTGTCTAATTCCACGGATAGTCTTCTCACTTTTTGGACTGTTTCAGCAGCGTCTTTTGATTACAACATTGGTTTGAAGAGACACTAATTGTACCCTGCTTACAATGCTTGTAATTATGCGTATTACATTTTGATTCATTTCCATATGTCAACACCACTACGGGTTGTGGGTGGGGGGGTGGCTGAGAACCGCTTTTATAATCGGTTATTGTCTCTGGAAAAAAAAATCTGCACATTACATGAGTGAAGTGTTCTTTGTTGAAATTGGAAATAAGATTATACATAAAAGTCGTCCTCTGACATCCAGAAAATGGACAGTTTAAAATAAATTGCCACCGCTGATCAACAAGATTGCTAGCTCCTCTCTTCCCTTTTACACTAATGAGGGAAATACTTTTCAAGTCTCTGAGAGCAATATGTTCAAGTGCATCATTTCAATAGCTTTCTTCTTAATAAAAGATGACCCCAATATCTCCCCCTTTGTGGAAGACGGTGTCCTACCCCAACATATTTGTGATTCGAGGCTCCTTGTCAAAAAAGGAAAGAGAGACAGACAGAGAAAGGAGATGGTGTCAGGGAGTCAGAGGGGAGAGTGAGTGACAACATCCCCTAAGCTTGGAAAACCCTCAGCGGCAGGTGTGGCGGCAAACGGAACCGGACCCCTTCTGGTCTGAAGGGAGATGACTCGGAACCAAGTAATAAATAAATGACCAAGAAAAAGCAACAGCTTCTAAGGGACAGTGTGTGGGCTTGGTTTTGTCTGATGACTTTTTCCAAGCGCAAACCCCTTTTGTGCATGAGACCCGGGGATTCTGGCTTCTTCGCCAGCATTTCCATGCAGAGGCTGGAGCGGGTTATTGCTTGCCACCCTGGAGTCTGAAAGATACTGACGGTCAGGTCTGGATTGCAAATCCGGAAGGTTTGAATGAATAGAGGTGAGCAGGATTTGCAAAGGGCTTGAGTGGGGAGGCAGAGTTGGGAGGGTAGGGGACAGGTCTGGAGAACCCGTTATTTCACTACTTACACGCTGGGTGTATGCACTGAATTGTGTCTCTCTTTGCAAAATTCCTATTTTGAAGCCCTAACCCACCAAGACTTCAGAATGTGACCCTATTTAGAGATAGGCTTAAAGGAGGGATTAAGTCACAATGAGGCCATCAGGTGTGTGCTGATCCCACAATCTGACTGATGTGCTTATAGGAGAGGAGATGTGGACACACGGAGAGACACCAGGCTGCATGCATGTACTCAGAAGAGAGGCCATCTGAGGACACAGGGGACTGGGGGCCATCTGCAAGGCAAGGAGAGGGGCCTTGTGAGAAACTAACCCTGCTAGGACTTTGGTGGTGAACTTCCAGCTTCCAGAACTGTAAGAAAATGAATTTCTGTTGTTTGAGCCATCCAGTCTGTGTTATTTTGTTATGACACACTTATGTCACTGGGTGGCCTAGGGCAGGTCATATGGCCTCTAGTGGCTTGGTTGTCCCAAAGCTCCTTTTGCCCCATTGCCACCGAATCATACCGGACGCAGGAAGGGTGCCTCACCAAGCTCAAGGGTGGGAGTTTTTAGTTAAAGAGGTGGAAGTTGGTCACAGTCAATAAACACACTCAGTGACAATAATAATAGAAACTACCATTTGCTGAGCCTTACGCCAGTCCATAGAAGCCCCTTTAATTGCTCCAGCAACTCCATGAATTGGGCTGCCCTTGGTCCTACTCAAGACGGGACATCATTTGTGGCAGATCAGGATTTGAACCCATTGTGACATATACTTGGCATCTCCTGGTCTTGGGTGGGAAAACCATTCAGGCCCACCATTTGGGGAAATACCAAGGGTGACAGGGAGTAGCTCCTGTCCCAGAGCAGCTGTCCCCATCCTTCAGCCCCCCTTCCCTCCAAGGGCTTGGGTGTCTTTCCTTCCAGGCCACCCCAGTGAGAATTAAACATTTTTACCCAGGCTAGAGGTTAGGTTCCAGCCTCTGAGCAGAGACTCCTGCCTGCCCTGTGATATTCCCAAGAGCTTTTCATTTTGCACAGCCTGGATGCACAACCAGAGTTCACTGTGTGCCTGTGCCCTTCTCGGGGCCTCTCACATGGCATTTTACAATTTGGCCTTTTCACAAGTCTCTGCAGGGTTTTCAGCCTCCCGCCCTGTCACTGTTAGCAGGACAGACTCGGACTGCTGGCTCCTGGGGTCACCTGCTGCAGGGGCCAGCTATCTGAGCATTCATGGTCACGGGGTACTCTCCCCATAAAGGGAGAAATGCCCCCAGGGTGGCCTGCAGGCCATCAGAAAGAAACCCCGGCCTGGCCAAGCACCAACCTGAGAATTTGTTCTCAGCCTCCAGGCCCCTCCCCTATGATTACAGCCGGTGGTTCTAACATGGATGAATAACAGCAGAGAACCCTCACTGTTGGGAAGGCCTGTGCTAACCCTGAGGCTCATCAGAGCATGTCACCCTCCCTGCCAAGAAGAGGTGAGGACCCCTGTTCTTCAGATGAGGAGACTGAGGTTCAGAGAGGCACAGCAGAATGCTGAAGGTCACACAGGAAGTGCGGCAGAACCCAGCAAAGCATCAAACACAGAATGGTCTGACTCCCAAAGCACATGCGCCAGCCCACTGGGCTGCCCTGCGTGCAGCTGCTGCTCTGCCCAGGTGCCCCATGCAAAACCCATGTGGGCAGGTCCTTCTGCCCTTGGGGGCTTGGTTGGCCCTGACCTGCCCATCAGCTGCCTGCTGACGACAAGGCTGCTTTGCAAGTGTCTGTGCCCGCCCCTCGTGTCCATGCACCAGCCGACCCTGGCTTCTGCTTTTGCCACCTATGCCTCCGTGGTCATAATGTAAACGGGATAGCCCTGGGCTACGGGGTCCTTTAGATCGACATCTGGCTGGAGACCTGCAGGAATTCGGCAGCACATTCCGCTTATATCACTTCCATGTTTTTTCAACTGTGTCCTTTTGTATTTTGTGTTGCATGTAGTTTTGCACCAATGTTTATTGATCAGATGCCACTAGTCCCTGCCGTCACCGGACAGCCTCGGTGATGCTGTGAGTCCCACAAAGACAGGGCCCCATCCTGTTCATCCTTGGGCCTCCCTGCCTTATATGAGGCCTGGCTCATACTTGGTGTTCAATAAATGGTAGCTAAGCTTACGTGATTTCTGTCCAGTCGGTCCCAGCACGGGTGTTTACAGGGCATCTCCCGTGTGCCAGACACTCAGTTAGACGGTATGGATGCTGCAGTGACGGAAGGAGACATAAACCCCTGCATTCCTGGGGCTTCCATTCTAGTGGAGGGAAGGCAGTGAGGGAGGAGGGCAAGGTGGGTGGGGAGGATGGGACGGAGCTGGGGGAGGAGGAGGGAGTGGGAAGGAGCGAAGAGGAGGAAGGGGAGGGGGGTGGGCGAAGGGAGAACAAAGGGGGAGCAGGGGAATTTAAGGGTAGAATTATCTCAGAATATCAAAAAGCCAACATATCAACAGAGGTTTCCTTTTTCTTGATCTAACCCTCTCCTTTTCTATTACGTTATTTTATTATTTTCCTTTTCAGCACTGGGCCCATACAACTTGTTTAATGATGTTTTCTAAACAAGGGCTTTTTTGACTTGAAAAGGTGGTAGACCCTGGTCTGGTCCAACCTGCTCATTTTACCGGCGGGGAGATGGAGGCCCCGAGTGGGTGTGTGTGGGACAGAGACAAGCCTGGGGTTCTGGGCGGCCCTCTTTCCCCTGCAAACATGGATCCCCAAGGCGGAAGCTCCCGCAGGAACATCATGGAGCCATGCGGCCCTTGGGACCTGTGCCACAGCCCTGAGCTCGCCTCGAGTGACAGCCTGGCTGTGTGGACACCTCCAGGTGACGCAGACTGCAGCCACTGTGTCCATGTCACGCACAAGAGGTGGGACTTTTTCTTCCTGCCTGGGGCAGCAGCCCAGCCCAGGGGTGATCACCAGCACCAGGCCGCCCCTTGGCTGTGGGGTACCAGAGCTGGGGGTCTGCTCCCTGGACAAATGAGTCTGAGAGGTCCCAGGGGCATCGGTTCCTGGTCCCCAGCAGTGGCCACAATAGCCACCCTCAAACTGGCCCTCCCTGAGTCCTTTCTTGCTGAACACACATTATATACGTAGATATTCTTTATATAAGTAATATGCATAGTCTGCCAGATGGTGCCACCAACTAAAGGTAGGATGAAGCCGAGTTGGGGGGAGGGGTAGAGAATGACAGGAAATGCTATTTTGGAGAGGGAGGCTAGGGAAGGCCTCTGCTCAACACATTTGAACCACAGCTGAGAGGCGGGAGGCAGCAGCCCCTTGGCTGCCTGGAGGAAGAAAGTTCTAAGCGGAGGGGAAAATGTGTGCCAACATCCCTAAATGGATGGTTGGCTGGATTCCTGGGCCATGAGGAAGAGCCTCGGGGATGCTGTGAGCCCCACTAGTGTGGCACCTGATCGCGCTGCCCAAGGGCTGGACAGGAATGAGCAAGTGGGGGGCGGTGGGAGTGGAGGGAAAACCTGGTATTAGAAAAGTGGATTGGTGTCCCCAAGGCCATGCAGCGGGGCTTGGCTTTGAACCCTGATCTTTCTGAGCCACTCTTCTACATCGTACCAAAAATGTTGAATGGCAAAGAGAAGCAAGGAAGGAGGGAGGGAAGGAAAGAGGAGGGCAGGCAGGCGAGATGGACGAAGGCACATGTGGACAGATGGATGGATGGATGTAAGGATGGATGAGAAACGGATGGATGGTAGTAGGAAGGCAAGATGGATTGATGGAAGGATGAATGGATAGATGGATGGATGTGTGGGAGGAAAGAATAAAGGAAAGAAGGAAGTAATGAAGAAAGGAAAGATATGGATGGATGAGTGGGTTGATGAATGGAAAGAAATACAGAAGACAAAGAGGAAAGATGATGGATTGTAATGGATCAGTGGATGGATGGGTGGATGGAGAGCAGGATTTTTTAATGTATTTGGTCTCCATGCTTCCTGTGCTAAATCTGGCCCACTGGAGTGTCAGGGGCTGCTGTCTGCCCCCCACCTCATACCCTTGCATGCCTCCCCCACAATTCCCCTTGCTGTTGAGCTAACTGAGCCCTTGCCCCAGAAAGGTAATTCCACCCTCTAATTACAGCACTTGTAAAAGTAAGAGAGGGCCTCATTCTTCAGAAATAAATCAATACAAGTTAAAAGGCCATCCTGTTTGTTTCTATAACAATGCTCTTTAGAAAATTGGGTGCTGTTCCATTTGCTGACGGGTCCCCCATCCGTCATTGGCAGCCGGAGTCACATCACATTATGTTGCCAAACATAATATAGCATGATCGGGATGATGCATCAAATTGAAGATTGGCAGGGAAATGAATTTTAGCAGAGAGATCTCACTTGAGAAAATGTATAAAGCCAAGAAAGAGGAAAAGCTTAGAGGGAGTTTTCATAATCAGACATGGGATTTAGAAAGCTCAAAAGTGCAGGAATTCCAAAACCAGGAAAATCACAGCAGTATCAAGACATGATCATAAAAACAGATAAACACATTAATAATTAGAAGGGAGGACGAATTTGTCAGCAGTGTTCCCTCCACTGAGACTCACAATAACTACACGAGACAGCTTTTATTGTTTCTGTTTTATAGTAAGGAAAACGAGGCTCAGAGAGGTTAGGTGAGTTCCCTGAAGTCACACAGCCATTCAGCAGCAGAGCCAAGATCTCAAGATTTGGAACCAGGGGCATGAAAGGGTATGGATGAACTTAGGCCAGTTTCCTAATTAGGTAAAAACAATACACTTGATTTGAAGCATCAGCCTACACAGATCTCACATTCGTGCCGAGGAGGGATGGTCGGTCTGCATGGGCCTCCCAGCCTTACGATCCTCTGGGTCTTCAAAAAAAGTGGAATCTTGGCTGTGTTGTTTCAAGGGACGGCAACTGAAGGTCTCTACTTATGGCTGGTATTTCCATGGGTGCTAATTAGGAGTGTGACTTTGCAGCAGGGACAGGGTTCAAGGTTAGCAAGACCTCCCTCTACTTCTGGCCCCAGCTGGAACCAGCTCTGCTCAGGCTGGGGACTGGAGGAAGACGGGGGCCGCTGTCAGTCACAGGGCTCCACTCTGCCTCGTCCAGGCGCTTTCTCTGTCATGTCTACCTGGCTTCTTTCTCCAAGACCTGTGGCCTCTTTTCCTTGGCTCCAGCAAGCTGGTGAGTTGGGCATGTGAATTCCAGTCTCTCCAGCGTGACTTGAGCACCGACTCGGCCTAAGGGAGTTAGGTTCCGTCCATACACAGGAAGGGGCAGGGGAAAGGACAGGTAAACAGACAAGGGCAGTACTCCGTCATTTATCTGTGAACATGCTCTAATATCTCAAGTGCTGAATATAATACCAGAATCACCGTGGGGTTCAATATTTGGGAGCTCAATTTGTTGCTCAGTGTGGAATGCTCAACCACAGAAACACAGAGGAGAGGGTAATTACGCTAGAAGGAAGCAGGGAAGTTCAAGTTGGATTTTTAGGCATGTGTAGGAGTTTGGTGGCAGGCAAACTTACCAGAAAGATGGTATTCCAAGAAAAGAGGTCAATGGACAGAAAGACAGGAAGAAATGGTACACTTGGGGTATAATGTAATTTAGGAAGGGGGTATCCCCAGTTTTTCAAGTGGAAGTGAAGGAGGGATGAGAGATACATTATAAAACCTTTTTAGGTTGTGTACCATACCGGTCTCCCTGTGGGTGGAGAGACAAAATCCAGGTGCAATATGTACCAAAAACTTTGTATTTTCCAACCAGAAATTAATAAGCTGAGATGCAGAAGCATGTAGAACTTTAACAATTATTTCTCTCTCTTCCAAAACCTCCTTCCCTTCAAATGATAGAAGAATCTCTATTTTAGTGGACATCAAGATGACCCGGGGCACTGTGGAAATGCAGGTTCCCAGGCCCCACTCCCAGAGATGCTGATCCTGGTAGTCCTCAGACTATACCTGGAGAAACACTGTTCCCTGCAGACCTTGAGTGACAGAGACAGAATTTTTTAGGCTACGGCAGCCACACCAGAGATTTAAAGCCACTAATAGACATTCCCCCAAAGAGGCGCAGACATTTCAAGTAGAGAAAAAGAGAGGTGGGGCAGGGGCTTTAGATTTCACAGCCAGTAGTTGATGAAATCACAATGGCACACTTTGCTGTAGAACTACAGCAGCACCTTATTAAAAAAAGATCAGTGGGGCCCCCGGAATTGATCATAAACTATTTCTGTCAATGTCATTCACAACCGCGTGTGCGTGTGGGGAAGTCTGCAGGCACACCTGCTAACTTGAAAGGCTTTGGGGTTTGAAACAAACAAATAATAAAGATAAATGTATAGTAAAATGAAGAGGGGGAAAAAATCACACTTTGGGTTGGGAGACAAGAAATCATAAGAGAAAGGAGAGGGTGTATCCATGCCATGTGCTGTGCCTGATACATCAAGCTCTTAAGACAGTTTAGTGAGTGATGAATGAAGGAAAGAAGGGTGGGTAACTTATTTCAAGGACAGACTGAAGGCAACTGTGACTCCAACAGGAGCTCAGAAAGGACTCTATTTCCAGCTCCTAGTGTCGGTTTCCATAATGGGATATTGTCCCTGTTAAAATGAATTGCAAGGTTGACAGCCTGTTGTACCCTTCTGAGCAGCTGTGTGCTGATGGGAGAAGAGAGAAGTGATATAAAATAAGAAAACAGACTCAAATAAGAGAATTCTTATTGGCAGAGCAGAAAGGGCCTTTGGAGGGCATCTGTTCACTGATCAGAGGCAAGAAGTAAGATCCACAGAGCAGAAATATTCATTGGAGGTCAACACGGTCACCAGCAGTAGGACCAGGGTTGGAAATCAGGTTTCCAAACTTTCTATCCAGTATCTCTCTTCTGTTTCATGCAGGGAAGAACCAAAGCAGCAAAATCTTCTAGATCAAGTGTTTAGGGCCACGTGGAGCACAGGAGAGCCAGCTTTGGGTCTTAAGTCGGACGTGTGTACAGACTGATCTTCGGTGCGTCTGTCGGCACCCGAAGCAGAGTGAGGAAGCGGCACAGTTACTGTGACGGTCCGGCGGGCACATTTATCCATCAGGGGTTGCCGGGCGCTCAGGTCCTGGGAGGCACAGTGATGGGGAAAACCAGGCAGGGTCCTGCCCTGTGTCCCTGTGTCCTTTCTGTCCCCTATCCTCTTTGCTGGAGGGTGGTCACCTCCTTCCTCTTGTCCTCCCCAAGAGCCTCATTCGTACACTGAGTTCATACATTTCCACACTGTGATGTCCCGTGACCCTCCAAGTCGGCCCCACCTCCTATCTGTGGGCCCCTCTGGGGCTGGAATTCCAGTGCACTCTATGCTCCCAACGCGGGACACAGCGTCAGGTTCACGGAAGGGGCTCGATGTGAGCCTGTCGTGTAAACAGCATGCAGGGTGCTCCCTGCAGTAAATCTGATGGCAGGCTGGAGACCAGCTCCTGACTCAAGACCTCAGGAGATGCCCGAAGGGCCTCCTTGTGTTGGCCACAGTTTTTAGGTCAGTGGTGTCAGCCTCAGCCCTGATGGACCGTCCAGGACAAGGGCCTGAGGCATGGAACAGAGAGGGCTAGGGAGCTTCCACTGCTGCCCAACTTCTTCTAATGCAGTGTCCCAGCCTCTACTAAAATGCAACCCTTAGAATGTGGCTCAGGGAGCAACACAGACCTCAGCTGGGGAGACCAGCATTTCTTTGGTCCTCTCTAGGGAGAGCCAAGGAGAAAGTGGGAGCCTTGGGACAGGCAGGAAGGGCATGGGCTCATTTCCCCAAGAGATCACTCCCATTTTGCAGATGGGGAACTCTGAGGCTCAGAGAAGTTACATGACTTGCCCAGTGTCACCTACTTGGGGACTTATAGAGCCAGGAACCAAGCCCATATCTGTCTGAGTCCCCTAAACTCTGTCAGCAAGGCCACGTTGTGGTGCTCAGGAGTCGGCAGATGGTAGCTAAGGCCATGGAGGAGGATGCAGCCATGAGAAGAGGCGGTGGTCACATGGATCCCTTTCAGCTGCAATTCCCACTGCAGTCTCCCAGTTCCTACAGAAATGTTCCCAAAGCTGCATGGTTTTCTGGATACGTCTAATAGCCTGGCCTCCCGGACATTTCTCTCCTTATTAGTTATAGACCCATATCCTTCTCCAGCCTACAAGGTGCCCCTAGGCCTGGCCCTGAAGCCCACCCTGGCACTGCCGCACACCACAGTCCTCACTGCGTGCCCTGCACAGCTCTCAGCAGTTCTGGACGGAAGCTGTGTTTCTTCACCTTTACCTCAGGTGTTCTCCCAACTCGGGGAGCTCTGCCCTTCCCTTTCCATCCACTTAGCTCCCACTCCTCCCCCTGCTCTCTCTGCAAATGCCACTTCCCTGACCCCACGTAAGTCATATCCCCTATTCTACCCTCTTGCTACCTGGCAGTTCTCTCTTCCATGTCATTTGGCTCCATTCTAATGTTATGCTTATTTGTTTAATCATCTGATGGATTTGTCTCTTCCATTGCACTGTAAGCACGTTGAAGGCAGATTAATGACAGGAGGTCAATAAATATTTGTTGGATGGATGGATTTTAGGAGAGCTGGGTGGATAGATGGGTGAATGGATGGGTAGAGGATGGATGGAATGTAGGGAAGGTGGCTGAATGGGTGCATGAATGGACGGGTGGATAAATGCTGCTGCTTCTCTGGAATTCCTCAAAGCAAAGCACAGTGGACATTATTCTGATATTTGATTGTCTTTTAGGTTGCATCAAATGGCCTTACATGAGTTTACATTGGCCCAACCAGCACTGCTTACAGAGGCTAGCATTCTACATATGTTTACTAAACACTCAGAGGAGCAGATACACTTTCAGAGTAGGAATTAAGATGGCACATTCTTCCATCCATCTCACTGGGCTCATCACCTCTCCTCTGCCCCATTATCTGCAGAGTATTGAATTTTGGGTTTCAGCTCTTGATCCCCCTGTAGTAGTGTGATATGTTCACACCTTTTCCAGGGCTTTGTAGTGGGGAAGGGTGCTCTTGTTCAAGGGTACAACCCTTGACTATGGACTTGACATGTGATTTGCTTTGGCACATCATATGTTAACACACGTGACACCTGCCTTTTGTCATGAGTGGTTGTTAGTCCGAGGAACATGGGAGATATTTGGAGCAGACCTGGGGCTGAGCCCCATCACAGTCAGCCTAGATTAACCCAAACCACCCTCAGATGTATGAGAAATCAACACTTGTAGTCTGGCACTGAGATGTTTGTGGTTGTTTGTTATGTGGCATTATTGTGGCCATAGCTGACTGATACAGCAACTGTGTGACCTTTTGCAAATTATTGAAGCTTTTTATGCCCCAGTTTCCTCATTAGTAAAATAGAGAATCATATACTATCTACTATAGTCAATCTTCCAGAGTTCCTGTGAGAACTATAAGAAGTAACACAAGTAAAGGATTTAGAACAGTGCCTGGCACACAATAAATGTCCAATAACTTCGGGCAAGTTAATATCACCATCACCATCATCATCCTTTTATGTCCTGCCGTGGAAATTAGTGCTTACATTGAAGGAATTAGGCATAAATTTCAGTCATGACCAAAGTCTAAAAATACACCAGTTAAATCAGATGCATTTTGTCTTATTTTTGCAAATAATAATTGCATTTACTGAGCATCCAGCGCTAAGCTAAAGACTATACAAGTCATTATCTTGCTGAATCCTCAGAACTGGTCTGCGAAGCAGATGCTACTGTTAACCCCATTTACAGATAAAGAGATTGAGGCTTAGAGATGTAATTCACCTACCTAAGAAAAGACAGAGCTGGGACTGAGTCTGATGGAAACTCCAGACTTCACATTCAAAAGTTCCATGCACCACAGCTAAAGACTTCCACACACAACTTATAGATGAGGAAACTAAGGCTCAGAGAGGGAAGGTGACTTGCTTGAGATCACACAGTCCCAAAAAAATGGCAGAATCAGCTTCCGCATGACACTGCTAGCTCTGTGAGATGAAAAGATATCTCAGGGGGTGACCTGGAGATAGAGGGAGGGTCTCTATTCCTCACCCTCATTTCTGGGTGCCGAAGGACATATTCTTGAGGTTGGATGCAAGAAAAGTGTTGTGCCAGGTCAGTGTGTGCTGAGGCTGACTGGGCCCAGTTCCTGGACCGACTGCTGGAAAATGTGCAAATGCAGAAATATTTCCCTTGACGAGCTGAGCCACGTGCAAGATGGGAGCTGTGCAGCGGTGGAGTCCTGCAGAACCCGGCAGCCATGGCTCAGCCCCTCTGCAAAGCTGGCCTGCTCATGTCGGGTGGGGGACAGGAACACACAGGGCTGAATTTGATTTCAAGCTTCTCAAAGGACCCATCGGATTTGCCGCCAAGCACCCCCTCCTCACCCCCATCTTCTTTCCAATTGAGTTTTCAGAAGGAGGGTCCTGGAAGAAATAATGAGAGTACAAAGAGAGAAGAACATTGACAAAGTGCCTGCTGCAAGCCAGGCCCTGGCTGAGTAACCCACACATTATAAACTCTTGTACTTTAAAGGCCCATCCCAGCAGCACGGACATCTCTTGTCAGAAATGCCAAATTTCAGGTCCTACCTTACACCTATGGATTCAGAATCTTTATTTTAACAATACTCCCAGCAATTTGTGTGCTCATCAACCCCGTTCAAAATCCTCATTGCCTCCCTTCTGATGTAAGCATAGCCAACCCCATTTTTTATTGCAGGAAACCTGAGGTTCAGAGCCATGAGGCCTGCCAAGGAAAGGGGAGCTGAAGCTGCACTGCCATCTGACCTTGACTTTATCTGACCCAAGAATCTGTGATCTTTGGGTCACCAGCCAAGAAAAATGAAATGGCTTTGAGTTCTGTGGTCCCAGGACCCTAATAAAGACACCAGTATAGTGGAAATAGCTTTGTGAGTGTCCACAGTTGAACTTACAGCTCTGCCACTATCTTGCTACGATGTCTCTTCATCTTATAAAGATAAGGGACTTTATCTAATCTGATAGGAATCTCAGTTTCCCTATTCAGGAAATGGAAGCAAGGAGCCATTACTTTTGGCTGGGAAGTGCTGGTTCGAGGACTCCAAAGGACGGCACTGTAAGGACCATAAGGAACCTCTCCATCTCGACGTGGGGTTGAACCACATCCATCCTCCGATGTCAAGGACCCTCCCAGGGGCCGCTCCGGCATCCCACAGAGATCCCAGGCCCCAGCCAACCCCGAGTGAAACGGAACTGCCCAGCCACCTCCACCACCACACAAAATCGCAGGCAGTAGGGCAGAAAACCCAATTATTCTCAGCTGTTACACTGCTTAATTTAATATTTCCAATGAGTTCCTTGAGCTACTCCTCAAGAATGAAATGCGTATTTGGGCTCTGTCACAAAACATTACATTTTGTCAAGGCAATCCATTTAGCTGCGGCAATTTGTAACTGCATGCTGGCCCCCAGGCGGTCCGGGGGCTTTTACATATCTTCTGGGAAGAGAGGCCAGAAAAGTGGGGCTCTCTGCACTGTCAGGTGGGGATGGTGGGCTGACAGCACCTGAGGTGGCATCTGTCTTGGTCCAGAAAGTTCTGGGAGAAAGTGTAGACTCGGAGCATCTCTTGCTACCAGGGTCCGGAAGCAGGACCTCAGGAGGCACTGCTGCTGGGGGATGGTTCTGTTTTTAAACTTTTTAGAAAGATTGTACAAATCCTTCCTAGTCATTGAGGAAAAAATTTTAAATGAAAATAATAATAACAAAGAACCAGCAATCACTTGCAGACTCTCAACTAGAGATGAAGATGAGTGTTGCAAAAATTTTACTATATCCTTCCAAAGTGGTTTATAAACACCACACACACACACACACACACACACACACACACACACACACACACACACACACACACACACACACACAACTAAAGGAGATCCCGCTCTACATGCTATTTTAAGTAGGATTTTATTTTGAAATAGCTTTAGATGCATAAGACATTGCAAGAACCTTGTGACGAGTTCCTGTGTACCTTTCCCCCAATGATGACATGGACATAACCACAGTATATTACCACGATCAGGAGACAGGCATTCTGCAGGCTATTTTATTATTCTGCTTTTTCCGTTGAACACTCTTCCACTAGGAGTACAGGTTTTGGTTTCAGATGTTGGTGGTTAAGTCCTGATTCCACCTCTTTCTACCTGTGGGATCTTGATCAAGAGACTTTGATTTCCAACTTGTAAAATGGATTAAATGGAGCACCCATCTCATGGAAGACTTGTTGTGAAAATTAAAGGGTATAATGTACACTGCATGATCCATATGAAATGTTTAGAAGGTAGTGTTTGTGCCTACATAAATTTATCTGTGCATTGTCCCTTCACATTCCAGAGATCTGAGGTGGGGTGTGCCTCACATGAGCTGGGTGCTAGGGGTGGGGAGAGGATGAGAAGGCAGGACCCCTATTTCTCTAGCTCCCAATAACCACTGGAAGTGTTGTATTTGTAATCCACTTGATGGATTTAAATTTTATACATAACAATCTCATTGTAAGAAAAGGAAGGATCCGGGGGTTTTTGAAAAGGCTGAATACCAAAGGATTTCCTGATCTCAAATGGCCACATAATATTGTATTTCATGGAAGCCCTATTCTTTACTAAACCAATCCCCTTTTGTTGGACACGTAGGTTGTTTTAAATTTTGTATTCATACAATCAACTCCATGATGAACATATTTGTGCATCTATTCTTGCATACTTGCCTAAACGTTTCCTGAAGATAACTTCTTATAAATGGAATATTAAGTATATCAGGGAGACCTGATTAAGAAGGAAGGAAGTGATTCTCTTCTATGAAGAACACTGGGGACTGCTTACAGAACTCTGGACAGGTGTCACAAATACAGCACGTGTCACATTTACATACTTGGCACTTAGCTTTTTGTACTGAATCCTCCCATCGTTGGGTTTGGCCAGAATTTCTCTCCCCATTTTGCTGATGAGCCCATTGAGGTTCCCAGAGGTGAAGCAACTCCTTTCAGGCCATATGGTGAATAAAGGATCTTGAGCAAGGATTCAACATGTTTTTAACCCAGGTTCTTTCCATGACGTCTCAGGCTACTCATCCCTCCCACACATATACACAGACTTAATTCAGGAGCCAGTTTGCAGGCTGCTTGAGGCTGTCACACCCAATCTCGTGGTGTCTCAGTTTTCTCCAGTGTAAAATGGGAAATCTATATGAGAGATGATATATTCTAGGGATATTTGAATTTACATGAAATCTGAGCTTTTCTTTACTACAGGACTTCTCATAGCCTTTAGTATAACAATGCATATTATGAATCTCTAAGAAGGGAATTTTCTGGGTTCCTAGGCATTTATTACCAGGGAATCCCTTTATCAGAAAGCAACTCATGGGGCTGTTAGTTCGCAGAATTAATTTAGGGGACACTTCATCTGACTAGCTATCTCTATCCCCATCCGTAACTATCCCCACCGTTTATGGAATTCTTAGTTTCTTCCAGGCATTATGCTAAGCAGTTCATAGCACAGCATATTGTCCCATCTTTGTGATCATCTCTGAATGAGTGGCTGTGCTGGTTGAAAGAATTAAGAATGAGGGAGTGAGGAGTGGGTATCATTCTGGGTACAAGCAGCGAACAGATGGTCCATTCAAAGGGACTGTGACGGTAGGAAGAGCTAAAAGAATGCCAGAGGAGGAGCGACCTTACAGCTTGTAAGGAAAGGAGCTGTTACCGGCCCTTGGCTTAGGAGGGAAGGCCAAAGGGCTCTTGCAGGGCATCAAGAGGACCCATGAAGGAGGGCTGCCTGGCATGGGCTGGGACACTGAGGGACACAGCCAGCCTGCAGTCCAGTACAGAGGAAGCCAGGGAATTAACACTCCAACCTCTTTCTCCTGCTCCCTCCCATCTCTTGCGGACACGTCTTCCCATTGGCTGGAACTGCCTAGGAGCAGTAGTTGCACAGGACAGCGACTCCTTGAGGCAGCCCAGCCTCCCCGGGAACAAAGCAAGGAGAGGGGTGGGAGTAACTGTGGAGAGGCAAACGCGGACCTCTCGTACTGTGGGGAGCGTGAGTGACCAGACAGGAGAGTGAGTGGTGAAGGAGCAGCTGTCTCCTGGGATCCAGGGCAACCTCCTCCCCAAAAGCTACCCTGCCCTCCCTGTTCCAAGTGGACCCAGGCTGGGGGTCAAACCCTCCTTAGCTTCTCTCATTATCCCATCAGATCGGGGCTGTCATTAGCCCCCAGTGCTGAACAAAGGGCTCTCGCCCAGGCGGCCATATCCACGGGGCTAATTAATTGGATTAATGGCACAGCAGCCCACACCGGGTCTTTCTCGGCTAATTTCAATGAACACTGAACACCAATCCCCAAAGTCATTGGAATATGGATGAGGCAAATTGAGTAAAAATTGAGGAGATTGCTGCATTCATTAGCCCGCCCACCCTCTGAAGTCGCTGGTTAATATGCAAACTATTAATATGCAAATCAGTGCAAATGAAAAAAAAATGAAGTGTGATTCCCCCACCCCCTTTTTTTGGAACCTCAGCTACACATGGGCAGCTGCTTCCTGGGAAAGGGAGGGCAAGGCGTGTGTGTGTGTGTGTGTGTGTGTGTGTGCGCGCGCGCGCGTGCGCGCCGGTCTCTGAGGCAGAAGGGGGACTGAGAGCTTTCATGTCAGAAATTAATTAAAAGCAGTGACAAGGACACAGCATACCTTTATCAGCCTGCAAACACGTGCTGGAGTAGGTAGGGCACAGCGGGGAGAGTGGATTCCCCAGGGAGGGTTTGCCCGTTACCTGGTAGCAGGTCTCCAGCAGCCTCGGGAGGTCTGTTTGGGTTGGGCTATCTAGAATTTTTGTTTGTGTGTGTGGACTTGAGTTTTCTATATGTACATATATATCTCATATATGTAAATATTCAATATATATATTTAGTATATAAGCAATACCTGTTCATTATAGAAAAAAATAGATGGTTTTAAGTGATGTATTCACATGTTAAGAATTTTACTCACTTTCAATTAGCTGATACAGTCACATGTGTCAAAATTCTAAAGGTTTGAAAAAATAAGAAACATAGGAGACAGAATCACCTGTTTGTCTCCATTTCTCCTTCCTCCGTGTCCCTGTCACCCAGTTCTCCTCCCTATAGCTCTTAAGGATTCTTCCCTCAATATCCCACACGATACAAGCCATTATATGTATGTATTTTTCTCTCTTTCAGAAACAGAGATTACGAGGTGCACTATCTTGCATCTTGTTTTGTTCACGTAACAGGACATCTTGGCGACTGTCCATGACCCCCCTCATCCTGTAACCCAGTATTTCCTTCACTAGCACTCTACTGATGGATATTTAGGTTGCTTCCTATTTATTTGGCCATTTCAGCCAATCGTGCAGTAAAAAACCCCTGTGCATATGACATTTTGAATGGGTGGGAGATCAGCCTGGAGGTGGGATGCCTGGGTTAAACCGTAGGCCCAGGAGTAATTTTGATGATGATTGTCGATGGCTCGCTCGGCAAGGAGTTTGCGGCAGCTTCTGCCCCCGCTGAGTCCCGAGGGTGCCTGCTTGCCCACAGCCTCTCCACCAGAGAGGGTTACTGAACTTTCAAATCTTTTCCAGTCCCATACGTGAGTCTGTCTCCATGGAAGCTCAATTTGCATTTTTTTTCTTCGAAAGTGGAGCTGGGCATTTTTTTCCCCATATGGTTCAAAGCTGTTTGTATTTTCTATTTATTAGCCCTCTGTGGCTTTCTTTTCCTATTTTTCCATTAAGTTACTAGTTGCTCTTTCTTCTCGTTTGGTAAATAGAATTGTTTGAGGATTAAGAAATTAGCCCTTTGTCTATGAAATTCTAGAACTTTTTCCCCAGGTTTCTGTTTGTCTTTGGGCCTTAATGGTTATGGGTTAAACAAAATAGTATTATATTTTCACTTAAAGCATGTAAATATGCATTTATTCACCAGACTTTTGATGTCTGGCCAAGGCTCTACCTTTGAATTTAGCTTTTTTGCCTGCGGGTCACTCCCACCCTCTTTCTTGACCAAACACGCAGTCTAATGACCCATCTCTCATTACCCATGTCTGGGTGTGAGTTGTTTTCAGTGGAGCAAGGGTTTAAAACATTTAAAAAGCCACATAAGTGAAGGACTTTTCTCAGTCTTTTAGGATTCCCTGCAATTGCTTACAATTTTCTTGCTCGCATCTATATATTTATTTATAAATGATATAAATATATTTTATAATATACACTTATTATCCATATATTTTTATATCATATATTTATAACATATAAATAATAGAAATATGTTTATGTTTAAGCAACTCACCTTTATTTCACCTTTCTAAGAACCCAACTTAGTTTTCATGAAAACAACAGTTTTCCTCGCATATTCGTAAGTCATCAGTTTCCCTAATGCTTAATTAAATGACCTGGTTATGCTAACTCTACTAACAAGTATAAGTCGGAGTAAGTAAGTTTTGAAATAAACCCACAACTCTGGTAAGTTGGCATGTTAACTAGTGGGAGGAGAGGTACCCGGATGAGATGAGAAGCAGCCATTGGCCAAGAGTGTTTTTTGGGCCATGGGTGTTTGAAATATGTTTAAATGAAGAGTGTTGGTTAATCTGGCCAGTTGGGCAAATGGAGGTCAGTTAAAAGCATTGCTGAATTAATGACAAAAGGGAAAGGGAGAGGGGAAGAACTGCCAGAAGGTCCTACAAATGCCAACCCTTTGGGTCAATTTATTTGTTAAGCACTAATTATTTTCCAAGCAGCATGATAAATACTACACACACTTTCCCTCATTTCATTGTCTCTATTTTACAGACAAGGAAACTGAGGTCCAAAGAGGGGATATGATTTGTCCCAGGTTGCATCGGACAGGAATACTGCTATTTTGCATGTTTGATGGATGAGAAACAGGATGAAAGAAAAATGGAAACACACTGGCTCCTGTTTTGAAACTTGCATCGTCTTTTAGGATGTCAAAAAGGTTTTTCCGTTTTTCTTTAAAGAAATGAAAATAAATACTAGGTAGATGTCAGTGAATACTTATCAAGTGTGTGTAGAATGTAAAACCCCTTTGTATCCACCACCCAGTTTAAGGAAAAGACCAGCACAGTGGCCTTTGGTCCCATCGTGTGCTCTCCCAGGGCTTGCTCCTCTTTGTCCCTCCAGAGTAACCACCATCCTGAAATGGGTAAATCAGCCTTTTCTTTATAATTTCATTACATGTGTTCCTAAGCCTTATCATTATATTGTTTACTTTTGCCTCGTTTTGAAATTTCCACAGACAAAATTGTCTGCTATACTCTTTGGAACTTGTTTTCTCCTCTCAGTGGGGTGCCCGGGCAGTCCTTCCACACCGGTTAGCTCTGCCTCTCATCATCCACCTTAATGAGACCGTGGTGTCCGTCAAAAGAAGTGGTTAGTTCAGGTCCCACAGCTACGAAGCAGCAGAACCGGGCTGTGAATCCAGGTAGATGGGCTTCAGATTTCCCCCACTTACCCACTGGAGCCAGGTAGCTCAGAAGGGTACAGAGTCGTGTCCCCGAACAGGCTCACTGGGCACATTCCCATCCTCAGCACAGTTCCAAGTTCAACATTGGGAAACTTGGACCAAGGAGGTGTTCATTCTCCATCTCAAAGCCCAGGGATGGGGCCCTGAACTGGGCCAACAGACACTGCTGTGGGTGGCCTAGACCACCTCTTACATGGAGAATAACATGGGCTGTTTGTGCTGGGTGACATCATAGCCTCAGTGTGGTCCCGGCCTCTCCACATGAAAGAGAAGGTAGTGCCTTAGTGTTAGAAGAAGCGGCTTCACAGTTTCCCTGTCTGAGCCTTGTCTATGTGGGTACGGCTGCGTTAGCTCATGCTAGAAAGTTTCTCTGAGGGCTCAAAAGAGGCCTCAATGTGGTCATGCTGGTGGCACCGATTCACAGGCAGCTGCTTCCAGAGCCCAGAAAGGGCCCTGAGGCTTCAAGGCAGAGAGAAAAGGTCTCATTGAGCAGCCAGGGCAGCTGGCCAGGAGAACTCCGGACTCGCCCCTGACCTCATGTCGCTCCCAGGCTGAGTGTCAAGAGAAGGGCAGGCAGGACGATGCAAGCTCACATGCCTTGAGCACCTACAAACTACCAGGCTTGGGGCTGGAAGACTCAGTGATTCACTGTGTCTTCTCAAAAAAGCCCCCAGAGAGAGCAGTGCATTAGTTTCTCCATTCGGCCTCTCACCTGACATTTAGAAAACATTTAAAAGCGCCCAGTCCATACTGAGCTTGAAAGGATGCACAGAAGAGCAAAAACACTCAGGTTCCTGCCCCGGGGTCGGGGGTGGGCGGTCACGGTCCAGTATGAAAACAGACACCGATTGTCAAGCACAAAAACATGCAGGTACTCGCAAAGTGGTGACTGAAAAGTATGAGGGTGGGGTCCTGCTTATGCTCCCTAGGCCCATAATTATGCTGTTGAACCCCACTTGACAGATAAGAAGACTTTCCAAAACTTAAGCTTAGAAAATATTGCGGTGTTGCTTTCCTCAAGACCTTGTAGCCCCTGCCCCCCTCACTCTGCTCCTCAGCTGCAGGGAGCTATTACCAATCCCTGTGTGCGCTCCTCCCTCGTGCCCCCGGGCTATTGCACAAGCTGTTCCATCTCTCTGGGATACGCTTTCTCCTTTGCCGCACCTCCAGCTCCCAGTGTGCCCAGCTGACTTGCACTCACCTTAGGCACCATCTCCAGGAAGATCCTTGGGCTCCTAGGCTGGGCTGGGGGATTCTCCTCCTGGTGTGCCTACCTCCAGCATAACCTGTATTGTGAACCACTGGGATTGTCATCCAGAAGCTGTGTCAGGATCACAGCAGCCCTAACATTATCATGGTGCCCCACACATAGTAGGTACATGTAAATTGCTAATCAAACATGTAGTCGGAATGGTGAAAGTAGTCAAATACACAGAAAACTATATTCTGCTTCCTTTAAACATAAGCAGAATGGGAGAACATGGGCTTTGGTGTCAGAAAGGACAAAGTGTGAATCCTGATTCCACCATTCAGTAGCTGGAGTCCTTTGGAAAGGTGTTTGCCCTTTGAGTCCCAGCCTCTTGGTCTATAAAGTGGGGATAATAAGGCCATCTACCCACGAGGGGTGTGTCAGGACTAAGAGAGCCCGTTCACACAGTGCATTTAACACATGCCTGGTACACTTGCCCCTCTCCCCTCCTTCACAGACTGTAAGCACACTTCTTAAGCAAGAAGTGTATCCACCTCATACTTGTATCCCTTTCCCAGTACTAATGCAGTAGCTCCCATAGAGGAGGTGATTAGGGGACGTTTGGTGGATGGATGGAAGAATAGATGGACAAAAATATGGTTGAATAAGATTGTTAGATGGTTCGATAGATGGAAGCATGAGTAGGTAGCATGATTAATGGATGATTGGACTGATGGATAATGGGTAGGTGGTTGGATGGATGGATGGATGGATGGATGGATGCTACTTTTTTGTTTATTTTCATTCTTTGTCATCCTAGCACTACAAATCAATATGTTTTTTCAATAATCCTAAGAAAATTGATAATGGGGTGAAAAAAATATCCTGGGCTCTCAGATCCACTGATTCAGAGCCTTCTTTCATCCATATCCCCTCCTCCCCATTCATCATGTGGGAATGCACAAGATCATTTAAAATGCTCTGATAAGTCCTGCAATAAAGCATTGGACTTCATTTAACCCAGAGTTTACTGATTATAGTTGATGACAGATTTTCTTTACCCTGAGCACCACATAACACCATCTGGGTCTACTCCCCTATGGCACAACCTTGTGAATGTAAGCATAAAACACCTGCAGACACTTCTTGCTCGGCAATTCCTTACTTGAAGTGCTTCTATGACAGGTAAGTCATTGTGTGTGTGTGTGCATGTGTAAGTCTTAAAAACATGGAGCAAGTTGAAAACTAGGAGCAAGAAGACATCACCTGGCCACCTTGCCAGCGATGGAACTTGCCATGTGGCCATGGCGTGCACCCCCATTTCCTGCCTGCCATCTATGAAAGGGAGAGCACGATGAACTTGGCATCTAGTTCCCCTCCCGCCCCAGCTCGGCTGGGCTCCATGGTTCTGCCTGCTTCTCAAGGGATGTGTTCATGTGTGGATCACCTACTCTATCACCTCTCTGGCTTTCCTTCCCTCCCAAGATGCCTTCCCACCTCATTTGTCAAAGGGACAGACACGTCATAAAGGGGCAACTTACCCACATTTACTCGAACTGTTTAGATACCTTGGTGCTGTGACTTAATTTTCCATGCTGGCCTCCCAGGCCCTGGCGAGGTGGGAGCATCTGTTCTCCTAACGCGGCCCAGCCCAGGCAGAGGCCTTCAGTGCCTGCGCTGGCTGCTTTCTGCCAAGCTCGGTGCCTGCCTGGAGCAAACTCACCTGGCACTGTGCCCTGACCGCAGCCACTTGCCCTTCCTGCTCGAGCCCCTCCTCTGTCTTTCGGGAACCAGCAGTGGTAGCTGAGCCAGCACCCTGGTTCCGCCCCAGCTGTTCCCAACACTCAGAGCAGTAGCGTTAGGATCCCCATCGCTCCCAGTGAGGACTACTGGAGGTCTGCAAACCTCTCTGGGCTTGGGGGACTGAGGGGTCTGAGTGGAGACAGAGGGTCGAGCACCTGGACAGAGACTTAAAGATCTCTCACCAAGGGCTCCTAAGAAACCGGTGATGCTCAGTACTGCTCCCACCATCAACCCCCCAAAGTGGCATCTGTCTGCAACCCCCTCACCAAGACATGAATATTGCTGGAGGGATGGAACATGGTGGACGTAGCCAAACACTGGCACCTAAAACCCTCTCTCCAGGGCTCCCCAAGCATCTCAGCTTGCCTGGGCATCTTCCCTTGGGTGAGGGGGGCAAGGGGAAGAATGCTCAGCCCATGTCTTACATACACCAGGTACTCAGTAAAGACTGTATTTCATTCCATCAAATACTCC
The DNA here is from genome assembly GCF_040802235.1 of Manis javanica. Taxonomy (NCBI): domain Eukaryota; kingdom Metazoa; phylum Chordata; class Mammalia; order Pholidota; family Manidae; genus Manis; species Manis javanica. Next base: position 80,149,825 of record NC_133170.1, read on the forward strand.
ACCGATTGCAACACACACTGTCATTTTACATCTTGCTAACAAAAGAACAAGCTGCCCATTAAAATATGGCACAGCATTCATCGTACAATGAATCTCAACTTCAGAGATATTAAAATCTAAACAAGTGCATTTTGGAATTGACTATCTATAGAACCTATTAAATAAGAGAGCCAGTGAGCAAACAGTGCGAGACTCAAATTTATAGCTTCGTTTGGTTTCTGCATTTACAGATGGTGAGGCGACCCACTTGCTTTGTAGCAATGGGGAAATCACTTTCCATCCTGGGCCTCAGTACCCCCAACAAAATGTGGGACTCGCCCTCCTCTCCAGCTACTCCATAGGATTCCTGGAGAAATCAAATAGGATCAGGGCAGTGACAAGTCTCTGTAAGGTACAAAGACATTTAAATAGGAACCCAAGATGGTCAACGTACAGTGAAATCTTTGTCTGAATCAATTTGCTCTCCATGTATTCACTGTGTGACTTAGGGTAAATTGCTCCACATTCCTGAGCCTCAGTTTCCCCCATCTCTCCTGTAGGGGTAAAGATATATATCACATGGGGCTGCTGTATTAGGGGAGATGATGTTTGTAAGGTGCTTGGCACTGTGCCTGACACACAGTGAACCAGGCCCACAAACCCTAGCTGCCATCGATATTTGTATATTAGTGCTTGAACTACCTGAGTGCTGAGAAAACATGCTTTTGGTGGCTTCCCTCCCTCGTTCCTTAAAGTGCTGTTGTGCCCCAGGGCCTCGCAGATAGCTTGCTCTTTGACCAATCTGATGAAGGGGTGCATGAATGTATAATGGGTGCGTACCCTCGGGTGTGCAGGGGAGACTAAAGTCCACAAGCATAAGCTTTTTGAACCCTCCAGAGGCAAAATAAGAAATAAATCACCTTAGAGATTATGTAGGTGCACTCCTTTTTCACAGAAGAAGAAACTGAGGTTCTGAGAGGTTCCAAGAGTTGTCCAAAGCCACACTGCTCACGAACGGACTCTGGCCCAAGCCAGTGGTTACCATTCACTGCCTTTCCCACTTCAGCTTCATACCCCCGGCAGTGTCCGGTGGCTCCCTGACTCCAGGGCCTGGGGCAGGCTGTCGCCAGGTTGAGCACAGCCTCCTATCCCCCAGTGTAACTGCTTTCACAGGAGGCCCTGGGAGGAGTAACTGCATAGCCTCTGGGCCTCAGCCCCAGCCCCATTATTATTCCTTTTGGTGTAATAAATACATTTTAAGAGAAACAGATGCCGGAACAGTTGGACAGGAAGGGCCCAGGCATGTGAATTAGAATCTGGATTGTGAAAATCTGTCTATTTGCCAGACGGTAAGCAATATGGTGCTGCCATCCAGGTCTGCGTCCGGCTGCCAGGCGAGTAATGAGGCCTCCCCACCGTGTCCAGTTGGTCCTTTCAGGCCACCGTCCTCAGGTGCCTAAATGGGCATCCAGCTACCGTTCCTGCCCCAAACAGGCCCAAGATGCTAACACCAACTCTGTAATAACTTCAGCCACGGTAGCAGGGTGGGGACTCGTCTTGGGAGCCACAGCAGCTTGTGTAAGGAGTGGCAGGACTGGGGAAAGCTCTGCAGCCTTCAATGAGTGGCTTTTCTCTTCCCCTTATGAGCTGTACTTTCTGATAGACCTTGTTACCCATGAGCAGGTACCTTGACACCTGCCTTTGCAAAACTGGGTTAGGAAAGGAGGCCTTGCTGCCCTTCCTGCGTGGTGAGGATCTCTGTCACTCCCTGCACTGCCCTGATGGGAGAAAGAAATTATTGGCATATTTACAAAAGAGCGCTTGGCTGCAGCAGGTGTGCGGTCCAGCTTCAGGGACACAAAGATGCCCCGGCAGACATTTGTCCTAAAGCATCGACACCTCCATACACCCCCCTCTCTCACAAATCCTGCCAACTTCTGGCAGGAAGACAGGGCTTGTGGGCAGAGGCAGGTAAACAGAACATTCAATGGAGGGCCTGGCTCTTTGTCCTTGTCACCAGTCTTGCAAATGAGAAAGTGGAGGCCTCAAGGTCATGCCCTGAGAGGGATTGGCGTGGCGCGGGGCCCACAGCATTTCCTGACCGATTTCTCTCCTTTTTTTGCCCACCTGGTCCCTCCCTAGGAACAGACCAATGAGTCTCCTCCATTCTCCCAAAGCACCGGCTGGAGATGGAAATATTCCACCCTCTCCCTTCCCTTCTCTGGCGTCACAATCAAGTGGAGCATTCGCTTGCTCCTGGGAGAACTCATACCTTTCTGTCTTCCCTGATGTATCGTCCGCCTGCCCAAGGGACCTATTGAGGATGACAAACCACAGAACATGCTTCCCTGCAGCAAACCTGATGCCAGTATTCTTTTCCATTATCCCCAAAGAGGTTAAAAAAAGTTCTGAAAATTTACTGATGCTGCATCCAGATTATGTTTCTCCAAATATCCCTTGCTCTCAGAAGTAGTATGAAAATATTTTGTATGGTTGTGTAACCTGATTCTTTTGGGGAAGTAGGGAACTATTCTTTTCCAAAACAATACTAACAAAAGTCTCCCTGCCTACCCTTTGTTGAGAAGGTAAGCTATTCCAGGCTCCAGACTAGGCATTGTACACACATCACCTTATTTATCCTCTCAGCATCCCTATGAGATGGCTGCCTGCATTACCATGTCACTGAAACAACAAGGGACACACAATTAGAAAGTGGCAGAGCTGGGATTCAGTCTCGGGTTTTCTGTCTCTGTGCCAGATCCTCTGTGTGGCTTCACTGAGCTCCCATCACATCTCCTTCAGCTTGGAGAGGTGGAAAAGCCAAGAATGGTATTCCTGGACTGACTCCCTTGCAGCTAGACTTCTGGATGTGGCTCCATCCCTGCCAATGGGAGGCCCTGATGTGATATTTAGAAAGCTGATTCGAAGCCACACTCTGGTGGCTTGTGGATGCTGCTGTTGAGGAGTATGATTGTGCAAATGTGAGACTTTGCTGCAACAGAAACCCCATTTCATGCTCCCAAATCTTGGGTCTCCAGAGACAGACGCATTAGGCATGTGGCAATTTCTTGCTTGTATTATAATTCCAGCAGTAGTTGTCTGGGCACCTCTGTTCTGTATTTCCTAGGAGCTATTCTGAGAGGCTCAACCTCAACTTCACTCTTTCTGTCCTTCCAATTGTTCTGTACGCACTTAACTCTTGGACTAAATCCCATCCTGCTTAAAATACCTAGACTAGATTTTGTTTCCTTCATAGGACATGGGCTGGTGCACTGTGTGACATTAAGCACCCTTATTCTGATTCCCAAGCCTCACTGTCCTCATCTGTGCAACTTACAGAGTCTCAGAGAGCTGTAATAAGAAAAAGGAAGCAAAAGGATTTTCTCAGCATAAAATGTTCTGCAGGAAGCATGGCCCAACCAAAATATATTCCCCCTACTAGGGAGACGTGGGCATGGTTTCTCCGGAAACTCATATCACCCACCGTTTACTCTCAAACCCATTACAGAACCAGGTACCTGATCAGCTTACCGAGGACTTGGAGGGCAGCTGGGACAGGGAGTAAGGGAGAGGACTGGCTTATTGCTCATATCTGCTTACGGTCCCCCTCACCTGTAAGTATATCGCCTGTGCCTGTTCACCTGGGATCCTTGCCATGACAGGACAGCAGAGGCTGTGGGTCTGAGCTGGGCCACACAATCCTTGTTTTTCTGTCTTATGAGGGGCAGGAGAGGAGGCTTCAGGAATGCATTCGCGTCTTCATTTTCTTGAGATACTGCAGCCTCCAGAAGCTCACATGTTGATCAGGACCCCCTGGGGTCTTCTTGATTAACAGAGAAACAGATCTGAGGGGGGATGGTCTTGGGAAGGGAGCCATGTATCTGCCAGGCCGCATCAGCCACTGTCAGATAGACTTTGGTGTGCAGAGAAGCTAGATTCCAGGGAGCACTGAGAGAGTGTGGAAGCCATTGGATTCAGCCCATCATTCAATCAAAATTTGTTGACCACCCACTATGTGCTGGGCCCTGTGCCATCACTGAGAATTCTAGAGTACAAAAGTCAGCTACAGTACTTTTGCTTCTCAGGCTGATTGTCTCTCAGGGGAGAGAGAAGCAGAAAGATATTTGTACCCAAAAGTGATTAGTGCTGAGTTGGGGGAAGCAGAGAGAGCAATAGGAACCCTGAAAAGCTACTGACCCAGCTGGGGGCAATCACAGAAGGCAGCACAGAGGAGGTGACGTCTAAGCTGTGACCTGAAGAACATATAGGAATTTTTTAGGCAAAAGGGGTTGGAAGCTGGGAGAATTCTTTTAGCAGAGAAGACGCTTGAGGGAGGACTCTGGACTGAGAACTAGTTTACCTTAGGACTCGGTGTTCAGAGGGGCTCAGTAAGGAGTAAGGGGAAGAGTGGTTGGACTCGACAACATGGGGCCTTGTAGACTGGAGCAAGGATTGTAGATTTGTTGTGAGGACACTGGGAAACCAAGAGATGGTTTTACGCAAGTGGAGGGGCTGTAGTTTCCTATGGGTGCATAAGGAATCATCCCCCATCTACCATCTTAAAACAACACTCATTTTCTAATTATCTTTCACCATTCTGGGGGTTGACTGGGCTCAGCTAGGTAGCTCTTGAGTGAGGGCTGGGCTTAGAGTTGTCTTAAAGGATTTTTTCCTCACATGGCAGTGCTGTTAGCTGGGACTCCAGCTTGGGTTCTTGGCTGGAACATCTACACGTCTACGCAGTCTTGGCTTCACCACCTTAGGGCAGCTGGGTACCAGGGGTGAGTGTCCCCTTTTATAGCCTAGCTTCAGAAATCACAGAGCACCTTCTCCGTAAACAACAACCCTGCCTCTCCATGGGAGAAATGATAAAACCACTGGTCAGGAAAACATGTGGGATGGGCAAGCTTGCTACAGTCTACTTGCAAAACACATCTGCCATAAAAGGCATAATCAGACTTAACAGAAAAATTCCTTTACCAGGAAAGGGTGGGTAGAGAGGCAGCAAGGAGGCAGGGAGGCCAGTTTGGAGGCTGTTGCTGGGAGTCTAGGTGAGAGACGATGCTATTCAGACCATGTGAACAGTGCCAGACATATGGCAAGGAGAGGTTACAGGAGTCTGTGTCCAAAACCCAGAGGTATCTTTAAGGTCATAAAAATATATCCCAACTTCTATTTCTACCAGTGTCCATCTTCTGGGGCAAAAACAAATATGTGAATTAAAATCTCTATCTTAATATCAAATCAATCTCAGATTTCAGAGCTGGAAGGAGCCTTGGGAAATGTTGGGTCAATTTCCATCCTGGAAAAGATTGAGGAGCTGAGGTCCAGGGAGGCATAGGCATTTAGCCAGGGTCAGACACTGAGAGAAGGGTCCCCTCGCTGCTGCCCAGGGCTCTCTCCCTAGTCTGTTTCAATTTCAAAGTACAGTATAGTCAGCTTGGCTATAACCCTTGCTTTGAAACTGCAAATCTGCTCCAACATGATTGATATATCAGGGAACAGTTAGAGCATGACATAAATGTTGTGTTTGCACATGCACAATTTCATTTATGAGCAATACTAGGTAAGTGCAAAACTTCCTAGTTGAACCTTGCTGCTTGGAGATACACAAAACACACCCAACACATGTATACACACATGTACACACCCTCTAACATCTACCGGCTACATCAGTTTACCATGTGTGTCATGAGGCACATTCCCCATCCATTTCAGATGCCCTTCCTTCCAGCCATCACAGTAACCCACGCAGGCCTCTGACACCCACTTCCACAAGCACAGTTCAGGTCTTTTTCAAGAAGCAGTGCCACGTTTACTGGATGTCCAAACTATCTAACACATGTACAAACATGCTACTGATTTTAGTAGGTTCCTATTTTTTTGTTTTGTTGTGGTCTGTCCCCTGACCCTGTGGTTTTTACAATAAGCCCCATCACTTTTATTGTGTGATTTTTGCACAGTGCTCAGTGATACTTAGGTATGTCTGTGTCATGTTATAGTGGAATTGGCCATGTGGCTTGCTTGGCACAACAGTGACCAGAAAAGCACCAAGAGACTGCATCAGGATTTGATCACTGAGCCCTGCGATGGCTGGTGGCCATGGTACCCTGGTGATGGGCACCAAGGAATCTGCCCATTTTATCACAGTTAGCCAACCTCCCACAATGCTTCTGAGGGAAGCCTTGGAGTGCATGTTAGGGATTTACTCTCTCTGGTCCTTAGGGCTGACCTAGATCCAAAAGATCAAGGTCAACTTCAGAAGAAGTTGGTCAAAAGAAGGTCAAAAGAAGGCCAACTTCAGCTCTAACAAATCACAGCTTTGCAAAACTAAAAAAGGGTGGATATGTAAGGTATTCAACCTCTGGTCATGAGAGGTATATAAGCAGATTGACTGTATGCTCAGCTGATTGGGATGTTGTCAAGAGGATTTATGTGTCCTGTAAGGTTGGATTAAATTATGATTTCCAAGCCCACCAAGTTCTGTATTTTTTGATAGACTACTTTTTAGAACAGTTTTAAGTTCACAGCAACACTGAACTAAAAGTACATAGAGTTCCCACATGCCCCCTGCCCACACACCCAGTCTCCCCCCTACTTCATTACTCTACATGAGTAGTGATGCATTGTTACAATCAATGAACCAACAGTGACATGTCATTATCACCCAAAGTCCACAGTTTATGTTACAGTTTACTCTTGGTGTTGCACATTCTATGGGTTTTAACAAATGCATGATGACATGTACCCCACCTCAGACATATGAAACTAGAATCTTTATCCATTGTCAAAAAAAAATGTGGTCTGCATACACAGTGTGATATTACTACACCCTCACAAGAGTGACTAAGATTAAAAATACTGACAACACCAAATGTTGATGAGGCCATGGAGTAACTGAAACTCTCATACAGGGTTAGTGGGAATGTAAAATGGTACAACCACTTTGGGGAAAAAAAAACTTATAAAGGTTCTTACAAAAGTCAACATACCACTATCTTATGATCCAGCAATTCAACTCTTTTAAGTGTTCACCAAGAGAAATGAAGTACATTCACAAAAAGATTGTGTAAGAATGTTCATAGCAGCTTTGTTGATAGCAAAACTGGACACGGCCCTATGTCCACCATCAGGAGGATAAATAAATGAATTGTGGAGTTAGAATCCTATAAAACAGTAAAGGACAAACTATTGGTATATATAACAATATGAGTCAGCCTCCAAACATTTACGTTGAATGTAAGAAGACAGACACAAAAAAGTAAAAATCGTATGATTCTAGTTATATGAAGTTCTAGAACAAATAAGAGTGGTGCTTGCCTCTGGGGATGGAGGCAAGGACTGGCTAAAAAGGAGCATGTGGGAACTTTCTGGGGCAATGAGGGGTTTGGGTTACATAGGTGTTTGCATTTGACAAAACTCAGTGTCAGTATATTTGTGATTTATGCATTTCAATACATTCACGTACTTTTTTATATTAAAAACTGTAAATAAACATGGATATTGCATTGTTGAAATGTTTGATACAGAAATGTATCAAAAAATGACGTGGCTTAACAGATGGGTAGAGGGTTGGATGGGTAGACCTAATAAAGCAAAGTATGTAAAAGTATTTAAATGCTAATGGTAGACTCTAGGTGGAGGATATAAACTTTATAAAAGTTTTAGTTTTTTATGAACTTTTATTAAAAGTTGTGGTAAACTTATTTCACCTTCTCTGTTTTTGAAATTTTTAAAATAAAATGTTGGTGAAAAAGGAGGGTCTGGAACCCATTTAAGTTTAGTATAAAATCCATCAGCTTCACCACTCCCATTTGATTTGTTTTCACCAATGATATGAATAATAAATTAGTCTTGGGAGTTCTAAGGGTACATATGAACTCATTCTTACACAGATTTTTCTGTCTCTGAACTCCCGGAAAAGAGTACCCAGTGACTGGGTAAATTGTTGCTTATTCGTGTATGATCACTAATTATTAAAGATCTCCTGGAGCTAATAGCACCAGTTACCAAGGCAAACTTGATTCAGATTCAGTGAACATTTTTTGAGCTGGACCATGTGCCAGGCATTGTGCTACACGGTTTCTTTAATTTCATCTTTAAGACAAGTCAACAGAGAGTAGACATCTCTGTGACCATTTTACAGACCTCAAACCAAATTCAGATGTGCTTCAAAACCTAACTAAGGCCACAGAGCCATTGAAATGGTCTTCAGTGACTATTATTTGTCTCTTCCCCAAAAATGCACCTGCTCTCCCTATCTTAAAATTTTAGAAACCCTAATAATGTAAATTCAGCCAGCCCTTTTGGAAGCCATCCAGTCTAAAGGATGGTCAGATGATGGGAGAGGCCAATCAGAGTCCTTCCCTGGGATTTTTTTAAGTTTGAGGCAGTAAAAAGACATCGTACTCTTTCTTGTAAATCACAGGCTGTACACTCATAGGCTTGTGGATCCCGGGGATCATGAATCCTTGATGCAAAGAATACTCTGTGCCAAGAACCCTATTCAGATCATCCCATCCAAACCCCACAGCCATTCCATGAGATCAGAACTTTCCTTTCCCACTGTATGATCAGAGAGGCGAATTTGATTCCCAAGGGAACACAGCTACTAAGGAGACGATTCAAAACCAGGTTTAGTCACCACCATATGCCTAGAGGATCCCCATGGGCTGATGAGGTATGCATGGCGCTCTGGAGCCCCCTGCCATCCAGAACTGCACTGGTCAGAACTATCCATTGCTCTCAGCCCCAACCCCCAGATTCACACTGCCAAGCAATAGCTTATCTCCAGTCACCACAGAGTTACTTGAGTAACTAAATAACCCAGTCTTCCATTGTTTCTGCACAGATTCCTGTCCTATATAAATAAGATGCAGAGTTCAAGATCTAACTCTGGTTATGGGAAAATGAAGGGAATTCTCTGGTCACTGAAGATCTCTTCTCAATAGTGGGAACATATTTCGCTCCAAGGACAGCCTCACAGATGTGTCAATCACAATGAACTGAGGGCAAACAATGTAACAGAAATTGGTTTGGGGAGCTGTACTCCTAGATTCCAGCTAGACTGAGCCCGTTTATCCCACTTGATCCTTAGAGACAGATAATCGGAATCCCATCTTACTGATGAGGAAATGGAGACCAGAAAGGACTTTTTGAACTAGTCACTGGGAACTCCTTACTCTGCGTAAGAGCGAGTCCCAGGCTCTCCCCACACTTCCTCACATACCTGCCACAGCCACCCTGTGGGACGGGCTGCTCATCATTCCCATTTTACAGGGGACAAAAGGGAGGAGTGGAAACAGAGGTGACTCATCTATAAGGTGGCAGAACCAGGACTTGAACCTGTGACTCAAGAGCCTGTGTGTCTGATGCCAGTCACTTTTCCAGGCACAGCATCAGAGGTTCAGATGAAGGATGGACTTCGGCTGAGGCCTTTCAGACCCACAGGGCACAAGAAATTGAATCTGTTGTTGACATCTTAAAAATCCAAGTTTTGCTGTTTTCATTTTTTAGGAAGAGCTTAGAAGTCCCATGCTCCCTTCTGAAAAAAGAATGAAGAGGCGATGGGGTCTGTCTCCTGCTTTGCCCACTCCTTTTCTAACACTCCCTGCTAAAAAGCCCATCAGTGAACCCACAGGCACAAGCTGGGGGTGTACTGGCACCTACCACAGCTGAGACGTGGCCATTTCAGACCACGTGAACATGGCAAGCTAAAAAGATGACACAGTTCCCAGAGGGTTAAGAGTAAAAGAACAACTTTCCCCAGCTCTCCTAACAGCTCCGCCCACTAAGTCCAATGTCGTACTGCATAGAAGGTGCCAGATCAGATTAGAGCCACCAGTTGCCACATGATCCTGTCTTGACTTCACGGATGCTCATTAAGCTCCGAAAATCCCTTTTACAGTGTTGAGGACCCCTCCAGAGGAGTTCACTGTGTAAATATTATTCCACCATTAAATCCTGCTACAAGGCCACCGTCAACAAGTGGGACTCGAGCTGGTTGTATCAAGGGGGCTGCTGGGCGCCTGTGAAGTGCAGCCAAGGGGCTCAGCCAAGAAGCCAGTGCCAGCAATACAGCCCCCCATCCTCCCACGGAAGCCTCTCGCCACTTGGGCTTAACGGGAGAGGCCCGCTATGGCAAGATTTGGGCTGTGAACCAAACACTGTGGGAAGCCACTTGGAGCAAGGGCCTGCCTAGGACAGCTGGCACTCATGCTGAACCCACTTATTCTGGGGTGGGGGCCTTGCAGGCTGCAGCCATCTTGGCTGAGGCTGGGGTCTGCCCTCTGAATCTCCCACCTTGGCAGTGCACAGGGCATTGGTTCTCAAGGAGGAGAATGTTCCCAGCCATAGCCATCTTCCCATGCTTTTGTCTGCACGCCCAGACACTTTCTTTTCTCACGTATGGATTTGGAGGAAGGAAATCACGTGATCATGAGCAATCAATTACTGTGGGTGGGCAAGCTGTCCGACTCAGCATATGCCCCTGCGGTTGGTGAGGGTGCCACTGCTTTTTGCTTTTCTTTTGCCTTCTCTCAAAAAATAATGCCATTAATCTATTTTTCAAGCTGATTTGCAGGTTGTACTCCTGGGATATGGAGACCAAAGATGGAAAACTTAAATGTGGAAATGCAGAGCCTGGCCTGGCATAGGGCAGGCATTCCTTGTGCTGTAAATGACCTCTGAACAGCCGACTCTGTGCCAGGTGCTGTTCTGGGGGCCGAGGACTCAGCAAAGGACAAGATGGGCATGGTCCCTGCCTTGTGGAGCTCACAGTCTTCTCTGGCAATGCAGAATCCAAACTCTGGACCTCCAGGGATATGGCTAGATGGTGTCAGCAAGTTCTGGCATGCAGTGGCTGCCCAGTGCACTGGAAGCAGGGCGATGCATGCAGAGCCCCTGGTGCTGTGGCTGGCACATAGTAATCGCCCAATTAGTGCTGCCTCTCTCTCTCTTCCAGGGTTGGAAACCCAGGTTAGTCACTTTTGCAGCTGTGTGACATTGAGATAATCCCTTTCCTTCTCTGAGCCTCAGTTTCCGCTTCTGTAAAATGAGGCTTATCATGATGCCTGCTACCTGGTGCTGTTGAAAGGCTTTGTTCATCCGCACGTGGGCTTGCTTGACATAGAGTTACGGAGCACCCATGTGTGCTGTTCCTGACTGTTTAGTCATGAATGGGACCTGGTGCCTCTTTAAAATCTGCTTGAGTTAATTTAATGGCCCATTGTCAGTGCTGTCACAGGGTAACTCAAGGACACCATGGAAGCCTCAGTGAAGGGCCTTTAATGCATCCTGGCTGAGGGACGGGGGTGAAGACCTCCTAAGGCAGGGGATCAGGAAAGTGCGGCTCACAGGCCAGATCCAGTCCACTGACTGCTTTTGTTCAGTTCCCCAGCTAAGAATGGTTTTACAGTTTTAAATGAGTTTTTAAAAAGTCAAAATAATATTTCATGCCGCGTGAAAATCACACAAAATTCAAATGTCAGCGTCCATGGATAAAGCTTTATTGAATCACAGCCATGCCCTTTGGTGTATGGATTGCCTACAGCTACTTTCCTGCTTTGATGTGCATGTTGAGTCATGGCGACAGAGACCATGCATCCCACAAAGTCTAAAGGATTTACTGTTCGGCTCTTTACAGAATAAGTTTGCCAGCCGCTGTCCTAGAGGAGGTGATGTCTGAGCCAGGCTGAAAGACTGGCGGAGTTGGTCAGCTGGGGGTGGCTGGAAGGGGCGAGGAGCGGTTTGCTTTGCAAGCTGGAGAAAACTCCTGGCATCTTCAAAGATGACACAAGTACTCTGTGGTAGCAAAGCTCCATCCCGCTTGAGTGGTGCTTAGAATAATGGAGGATGGGTCTGTGGACAATCTCATCAGAGACAGTACCATAGTAATAATGATACTAGACCTCATTAAGTACCTATTAGGTCCATTGTGGTTCCCCCTACAGGCTCACATTTAGTCCTTCAGGTGGACCTGCGTGTTGAGATCACCAACCCACTTCACAGATGAGGAATCGGGAGCCCAGAGAGGTGAAGACACCTGGTCAAGGTCACACAGCAAAACCCAGATCAGAACCTCAGGCTGCCATTTGTGCACATCCATGCTCCAAACCCACACTAATGAGCCCAGGTTTGACTGTCCATATCCTGCATTGTTTTAAAGATATCCACTGGTCAAAAGAAAGAAAACAGTTTTAGATGAAACTGGGCTAGAATCCAAAGTAGAATTTTTGCAGTCACCCCCCAGCCCTGCACACACATCCTGAGTGTTGTTTTTTCAAGGCCTCCCCCCCACCAAACCCAGGCTCCTCTGAATCCAGCCACATCACCGGAAAGGGGGAAAAGGGGGGAATGCTTGGTTTCCCAGGATGATCTAGCAGAGAAGAACTCTCTGAAATGGATGGAAAGACGCATCCCAGAGGCACAGCAGAGCTGGCAGCCCCGGCTCCTGACAGCTGTTGGCTGCGCACAGAATAAACACAAGCGAATGGATGGGTTCAGGCTGGGAAGCCACCTCGCCCCACGGGCTTCAGGCAAAACCAAGAGGCACTGGATGACAGGCCTGGCAGCCGACAGGCAGTGACTTGGGCACAGGGTGTGTGCTTTTGAATGCTTGGCTCAGGTCTGCACAGTGCCGGGGTACTGGTGAGTGAGCTGGGCTGCTCTGCAGGCAGCAAGCCCTGGCACTTCCTGTCTGTGCATTCTTGGGCAAGGCTGTTCGTCCAGCTGAGCCTCAATGTAATTGTCCAGAAGTGGAAATAACGGTACCTACCTTTGGTGACAATTGTGCAGTGCGCACCCCGGGCTACCACCCAGATCCCTCCTCAGTGAAGGCCTTGTTGCCCCAGCAGCTGGCATTTCTATCATCAACAGACAGTTGCAGCTGTCAATCCCTTCAGGAACAATCCCAGCTCCCCTGACCCACCTTCCCCAAGTCACATCCACGACTGATCGCTGCAGGATGTACAGGCCTGCATAACTCTGAAGGGCCAGTCTAGCTCTGGGGCTCCCCATGGAGTTGACTGAGGCTGCCTTCCTGCCTCTACCCAGTTTTAACTGTTCCCTCAGCCTCCTTTTCCTCTTTCTTCCCCAGCACAGGTGCCTTCCCAAGACCCTTGCGAATAAGTGAGCTGCATTCTAAATTCTATCCCATTCTGCATCCTGGACACCTGACATGGGACTATTAGCTTAAGAAATTCTATCTGGAAAGTACCCATGGTACAGTAGGGGTTCAGTACATGGAAACAAGCAAAGGGAGGATTAGAACTATGAAAGAACCTTCTTCAATGTGTCCAAATTCTTTCTGATTTCAAAGACAGAGAAACAAAGTAAATCAGCAGAGCACATGTCTCCTTCTGCAGCACCCAGTCATTGACAGGAACGTTTGTCCTGCTCCATTGACATCACATACTGAAGCCCAGCGACACACCGGCTTCCATCAACAACCGAAGAGGCCATCGTTCCCATTTGACAGATGTGAAGACCAAGGCCCGAGAAATGAAATGATATATCTGCAACGTGACAAGTGCCTCATGTGATCATTTATTCGTCCACTTAGAAAATATTGGGTGCTGGGCTCCAGGATCCCTCACACAGCTCAGGGCAGAGGAGGGAGACGCGCAAGGAGACAAACGATGATAATGACGTACATCTGAGGTAGGTGGTGATTGACAAAGGCAAGGTGAAATGGGAAACCTGCACAGCTGGAGTGAATTACAGGGCAGGACTGGAACTCAAGTCTTCCAACTCTGCCCCAGCAGCTACTTAACAAATCTCTTTCTCAAGGGACGTAAATTGGAAAGGCTGGGTTCTCAGCTGTCAGGGCTTCCTCCCAGTCTGTGTTGAGAGCCAGCCGAAATGTCCCAAATATCCCCACCCTCTCTGGAACCGAAGAGCCCAGATCCCTTTCCGTGCTTTGTTCTCCGTCAATCCAAGACTGAGCGAACCCAGATGCCTCCAAAGCAAGACCAAGTTTGGAAGAGACTCTGGAGCCCTCTGTCCCCTCTGCATGGCTCCTGGTGAGCGGTCAGCCTCTCCTTCCGGGAATCAGAGCCCAAATCATCTTTCTTAGCTGTGCTCCCTGCCTCGCGGACTGCAGCACGTGCCCCCTGCAGAAGCTCTGTCCTGCACTCGGGCACCCCACCCAGATCTTCTTCCTGGCAGCCCCAAGGAGCTTTCTCAGACTGGAAAGAAGGAGTCTGAGAGTCAGGGCTCAGTGACAGCTATTTGTATTCCTGGAAAAAGCCAGGCTCAGAGGGAGAGAGGCGGAGCTAGAGGGAGGACCTTCGGAGCCACACATGTGCAGGGGTGGGTGCAGAGCAAATGGTGGCCCCACCTTTGAAGCTGCAGCCTGGGAGAGCTCTCGCAAAGAGACCCTGGGGGCATGTCGTGCTTGCCCCCTACCAGCCTGACTCCCAGCAAGTCTGGCGCTGTCCGACTCTCTAGCCTGCGACCCCAGCATTCCCTGTAAGTGTCCTGGGCTGCTCTGCTGCCGGGTTCCTCCCAGCTATTCCTTCTCTGGAAGGCCAGTCCTCCGATGAGCTAGTACCGACGCGTTCTTCCAGTCTCAGCGTAAACACATCCCCTAAGAAGCATCCCCAGCCAGCCCGGGGTTTTAGGACCCCTCCCATAGACGTTTCTCCATATGAGAGAGCTTCTCACATTGAACTACAGCTGTGGGTTGACCTGTCTCCTGCCTTCACCAGTTTTTGAGCTATTTGGAAGCAGGGACCACCAGGTTTTACTAGTCCTGTTAGCTCAGAACTTGGCATTACCTGAGTCCATGAGGGCTCCCCACTAGCTCTCCATCTTCTGGCCTCAATCTTCAAATGGTCCCCAAACAGTGTCTGGGACGGCCATCTACCTCCGTGAACTCAATCCTCCTTGCCTAAAAGCCTGCCAGCAGGAAAAATCTCATTGGGGGAAGATTCTCACTGGTCCAGGGTAGGTCATGTGCTTTTCCTTAAAGCTTTGATTGGTCAGTCCTGACTCAGGTGTGGCTACCGTGGCTGGGAGCAGAGTTGGCCATATCAGGAAAACGGGGACAGGTATCCCCACAGCAGAGAGGGATTCTGTGGTCAGTGTGGAGGAATGGGTATGAGGCCCAGAGAGACAACAGATCCCTACTGTGAGCCATGTAGCTCAATCCTGGGGGAAAAAATTGTTGTTTAACCAAACTGTGATGGTTTTGTGGAGTAACTTGTGGCTTTCTCAGAGGGAGAGATTTAGAAAATTCTCAATCGGAGCCTATATTGGGTTACGGAAGCACCTACTGGGCTGTCAACAAATATTTAACTATGAAGCTGAAGAGGTGGGCAGGGGCAGAGTATAAAAGGCCTTAAAAGGTACAATAAGAGGCCTGATCCTGGAGCTCAGCACACGCTGGCCCTCAGGCCAGTCATCTGTGTTTGTAAATAAAGTTTTATTGTAACACAGCCATGCACATATTGCTCATGGCTGATTTCACACTACACCTGCAAAGTCAAGTAGCTGTAACCGACATACGGCCCACAAAGCCCAAAATATTTAATCTCTTGCCCTTTGCAGAAAAAGTTTGCTGGTCCCTGTGGGAGAGAAAATAGGAGGTTTTATGCACAAGAGTGTCCTGATCCACTCTGTGCTTCAGGAAGATAGATTCTACACCCTAGGAATGGCGAGGAGTAATTTAAACGTAGACTTGATGGGCCTTGCAGGTTGTTTAGATATGGGTTGATCAGTAAATGGTCTCTGTTGCACTGGTCCCCTGTCTCAGGTGGGGCTTCCCAGGGGCAGACCCTGAGTCAAGGAATCCCTGCCAGGAGTTGATTTTGGAGATGCTCTCAGGAAGTGCCTTTATGGAGGAAAGGAAGTGAGGCAGGGAAGGGAGGTGACCTTTAAAGAGGACATTATGAGCAGCTTACCACTCTGGGTAACTGGAGCTGAGCCCACTAGGGGCTCTGGGAGCAGCCTGGACCACACCCCTGTGAGGGGAGAACGAGCTGGGGTATATATACCCCAGGTCCCACCAGTCCTTGGCTGAGGGTCTTTCTTGCTCACAAAGTCGGCAGATCTAAGGATTGAATAAGATGGGGAGTGTTCATAGTGGGTTGCTAACTACAGGCTAGTGGGATTCAGTTTCTGTTTGCATGGGTCTCAGCACTTGGGCAACCTAGTGCTCAGTGAGTGCCTGTCTCTAAGTCGGGGTATGCTTTAGCATTAACCTATTAGTGAAATGCAGAGTCCTGGGCCTCTCCACCCAAGACCTACTGATCAAGACTCTCAAGGAAAGAAGGCCTGGGCATGTGCATTTCAGGACACTTTCCTGGGGATGCCCAGTCTGCTCTTTGGGAGCCCTGGCAGTTGTGATTTAGTGCATAGGCTCTGGGCTCAGGCTGGCATCTCCAACATGCTGTGTGGCTTTGGGAAATCAGCTACTTTTTCTGATCCCTGTTTCTTTCATAAAAATGGAGCTAACCACAGACCCCACCTCACAGTATGTAAGGCTTAAATGAGACATTGTATATGAAGTCATCAGCAAGTTCAGCTTCAAAGAACCCTGGCCATCCTTATGGCAGGACTGCATCCTGCCCACCAGCTCGGGAGTGTGCCAGATGTCACAGCTATTTATTTTCTATAAATCAATTTAATGTCGATATCCAGCCCCCAGCCCCTGGCGCTGGAAGAAAGCACAACCGTGGACAGATATTCGGAGGGCCCAGCCCCCACCATAACCCAGGATGGTACCACAGGGAGGGTCTTAGGTGTGAAACACTCTCCAGGAAACAGTGGATCCTGCTCAGTTTTTTGCGTGGATCCTGCTCAGCTTTCTGTGTTGCCTGTCCTCACCCCTAAGTGATGACATTAGAGCTGGTGACCTGCTTGAAGCCGACAGAGGAGGCGGATAAGATGGGTCATTCACCAAAAAGGAAACACACATATACAAACCCAACACTTTAGATTCAGAATATTATCCACACACCCTCCTCCACTCCTCCGTCTCACATTGCCTATTTAATCTGACCTTTCCTTAACCACCAAAATGGGGCTGTTTCTTTGGGTGGACACAAAGGACAGTTTTTAAATAAAGGTAAAATCATGCCTCCGGTACAGTTGCAAAATGAACATGTATCCAAGTTTGTATTTAGCTCATTAATTAATGAGGCACATTTGAGAGATGTGCACCGCTGGTTCAAAGGAGGTGTCCAACAACACACACTATCGGAAATGCTGGGATTAATTTGCAAGTAGGTGCAAAATTGGTCGATAACTTTACGGCACTAATCAATTGCATTCCACTGGACAAAATTCATTTGCATTTCTATGGCATGAATCATTTGTATTACTATCAGTTTTTTTTTAAACCTGAGAATTATGAACTAGCTCCAAGACAATGAAAGGCACAGTAGCCTGGGGGGTTGTGCTGGACAGAACTTCCAGTGATCTTTGATTTTTTAATTTTTTGCTTTTATCAAGCTCATTTGCAATTTTTCCTGGCAGTGCGATAGAGCTACCACCATCCCAGAGAAGAGAAGGGAGGCTGTTTTGTGTCTTCTGAGCCTCAGTTGCTTAATCTGAAAAATGGGCATAACAGGAGCCCTGGACAGCCCAGCCACAGGAGCCCCCCGTTGTGGCCAGTACAACGGGACAAGCTAAGCATGGCAGGAAAGGGTCTCCCAAACCTCAGTCGTGTGTGTCCCTCCTTCCTGATTTTGTTCACATCCTTGTTCTGTTTTAAAAAAGTTACTTTGATTTGATAATATCCACAAAATCAGAGGATAAGGTGCTGCTTATATATGTATATATATTTTCTAATACATCTGGAAATAGACATATAGCCATTGAGATAAGAAAAATATGTTCATCCTGATAAGAAAAGTAAGAAACCCTGGATTAAGAAAGTAAGGAGAAGAAATTAAATGGTAGGCTACCCCCATGCACACTCTAACATACACACACAGCATCACCGCCACCAACTCACTCGGCCCATCCATTTACAGTCGGCAAAGCGCCTCCTGAAATAAGCGGGAAGGCAATTGAAAGCTTATCCAAGGCGGGCCTTGGAAACACAGGCCAAAGGCTGCAGCCAGGAGGGGCTCTGAGAGGCAGACTCCTGTGGGTCTGTGCTCCCCTCCTCCTGGCCCCACTCGCCCCCCAGCCGGCCCCTCAAGCTCCGCCCTCTGCTGGCTCTGCGTCTTCAGAAGCCCAGCAGCGCCCCCCCCCCCCACTGTGATTCATCTGGCTGGAATGTGGGGGTTCGGCATTGCTCTAGCTAAAGCCTTTTAATTCCCCTTCGGTGATGAATGGGCGAGGCCCTCCAGTGAAATGTCCAGGCTGTGCGTCCGCACCCGCCGTCCTCCCCCTGCTCGGCGTAATTATTTCTGTACAGAACATGTCAAGTGCCCCGCTTCCCGGGAACTCGTCTCGCATGCAAACATTCGGTGATTAAGCGAGGCTTAATTAATTAAGCACTTTGTAATGACTCTTAAACCAAAGAAGGGTGGATTAAGAGTCCGGGTCCGTGCTGGTGATGTGAAAGGCGCCTTCATATCAGGGGAGGCAGACAATGACCCGGCTGGGGAAGCGGGCAGGGGCTCCCACAACTGTGACGGAATCATTCAATCACCCTTTGAACTTATTCATGGAGCACATCTAGGAGCCAAGGTATGTGGTGAATAAGAGCAACGATAATAGTGCCAGGCACTGGGCTAGTCAGTCTGGTGAATATCCCAGAGAAGAGTTGCAGAGTTTACATATGGAAGAAGGTCTAGAATGCCATCTTTCTATATTAAACCTTTCTATATTAAGCATGGGTGGTTTAGATTCAAACAAACAGCATTTTCTGTCTTATTAATTAGTGTTGATCATTTAAATTTTATAGTTTCAGAGTTGTTTATCATTACAAACTTTCTACAGCGAGTTGGAACCGGGGATAGTTATTGAGAGCTAGCTCTAGTAGGCACCGAACTTCTGCCATGAGTAACAATAATAATGATAAAAAGAATGCAGGAGCAAACCCTTAGCTGCTGTTAAGGTGCCGTGTGCCAGGCATGACTCCAAGTGCTTTGTGCATCAGAAACTCAGTTATCTCCACAACCTTCTGATGTAACTGCAACTGGGCATCGTTCCCATTTTACAGAGGAAGCCACTGAAGCTAGCTGGTTGTCAATCTGGGTTGGGCTCCAAAGGATGAGCTCTCATCACCCTGTTGGACTACCCGAGGGCTTAGCTAACATTATCTCATTGAATCTCTGCAAATACTCGCTACCTGTGTGGAGATACTGGGATCACTGCCAGGTTCATGATAGGGAAAAAGGGGCTTGGGCAGGTTAGCTTGTTCAAGGTCACATGCATAAAGAACTTGGGAGTAGAGTGCCTTCATCCTGCCTTATCTGCTTCTTAGCCCTTATCATCGTCTGCCTACTGTAAGTCTTGCTCATTTATGTAGTTCTTTATCAGACTCCCCTATCACAATGTACAGTGAGTTCCATCATGATTCCTCATTGTCACCTGCCTGATTTTGTTCTGCTCCATCATGCTTTAGAACTCTACTGCTACTCTTTTACCCAAAGTCCATTCTCCCTTCCTTCCATAGGGACAGGCTCCTTATTCTATTTGAGGTGCTGATATCCCCAGCTGCAAGGTTCTATTCCTTACCACCCTTTGATACAGAGTTTTCAATATAATGCAACCTGAGGTTGTTAGGTGGGGTTTCAGAGCAGATTCTTTTAAAAAGGTAGCTGTTGTTTCTGGAAGACATACTTTCTTCCATTTTTACAGGGAGCATAGATGCAATAGCAGGAGCCACAGCAGTTATAACATGACCATGAGGCAACTTGAGGCAGACACATACTAAGGACATTAGCACAGAAAAGACTAGGTATTTCCTGATTTCTTTGAAAGAGGAGAAAAATAAAATCTCAGTTTATGTGAGCCACTGTCATTCTGTGTCTCTTTTACTGGTCCTCAGTGCCATTCCTGTTACAGAGTTTACATATGGAAGAAGGTCTAGAATGCCATCTTTCTATATTAAACCTTTCTATATTAAGCATGGGTGGTTTAAATTCAAACAAACAGCATTTTCTGTCTTATTAATTAATGTTGATAATTTAAATTTAATAGTTTCAGAGTTAAGTTTATCATTACAAACTTTCTACAGGAAAAAGATATAAGCAGTTTATGGGTATACTTACATTTATATAAATTTAAAGTCAATGTTAAAGTAAACAGGGTTAAGTAACTATTAGGGGCCTCTTCATTTTCACTCCTAAAAAGAGGCCCACGCATTATTTGACCTGAAGAAAGGCCGGGGTCTGGGACTAGCATGCAGTTGTGGCCATGATTCCTCTCCCACACCCCACCCTTTGGAGCAGAGCAGAGGAATCAGGAATTCTCATTAGCAGGTGAGAAGAACTCAAGCTGAGGAGCCAGGGGCTTGGCTGGCAGTGAGAGTGGGGAATAAAAGAAATGCTTTCTTGAGTTTTGAGAAACTTTCCCACCCAAGACCAGGCCCAGCAGCATTTGTCTTCTTAGCATTTCCTGGCCTGGAGCAAGGCCAGAAAGCAGAACCTCTGAAACACCTTGTGAAAGGTTGTTTTTATTGCGTCCTCTGCAAGTGCTGGCCCTGGAAAAGCAGCAGCTCTCAGGGAAACCCTGCCCGATGAGGTTTCCAGCTCGCGGCAAGTGGAGGTGCCGTGGCCAAGAACAAATTCTTCACCAGCCCGGGCCAGGACTTGGCTTCCCACGCTGCTAGCCAAATCCCGTCCATGGGTGGCCTTATCTCTTCATCTGTGACATGGGACCGTGGAGCCAGTAGACACGTCAAGGACCATCATTTAATTGCAGCAACTTAATAACCTATGTGCACACAGGAGATTCTACGTAGAGTGAGGGTCCTAGTAAAGGAACTCAGCTTCTTTAAGGTATTCCTGTTCTTTCCAAAGGGGTATTTATTTTAATTTTTTGGTTGCAAATGACATTTTCAGGCTAAACATATCTGGGGCGCCAGTCACATTCAGATGAATTGGGGCAAAGTCTTGAACTAGTGGGTGCCTGAGTGCAGATAAA
Source organism: Manis javanica (assembly GCF_040802235.1). Taxonomy (NCBI): domain Eukaryota; kingdom Metazoa; phylum Chordata; class Mammalia; order Pholidota; family Manidae; genus Manis; species Manis javanica. The sequence continues at coordinate 80,170,849 of NC_133170.1, forward strand.
TTTAGGGACTGAGATCTTAAACTAGTTCAGAGGAAGAAGAGGCTTGGGTTGGTGGAATCATGAGAAACAGAACCCAAAGCAAACGGTTCCTAATAATCCTCAAGGTTAGGATGGAAGGTCTTTGTTTTAGGGGGATTATGAGTGTGCAGAGACAGGTGTTGAAACTAATGAGATAAGTTGAACAGGAATAAGCCCGGAGTTGTCCTTCCAGGTCCAAAAAATCAATTACATGAGTTGTAATGGCAGCATTTATTATTACTATTATAGCTAACATGGGGAATTTGCTATATGCCAGGCACATTGCCAAGCATCTATATATCTTACTTCACTCCAAAGAGGCAGTGCATTATTCTCCCAGCCAGGGCCAGAGTTCAGCCAGGTGAAGCGCCAGGGTGTGTGGGGAATTCTGGGTGAAGACTGAGTCCCCTGTAATACCCCTTAGGGGACCCCTGGAGTCATTTATTTATCATCTGTCTCTTCCAATGGGCCGTGAACCCCATGAGAGCAAGGACTGTCTCTGGCTGGTCTATCCTGAATCCACCACTTAGCATTGCACCTGGTAGCTTCTGAGTTCATCGTTGTTGCATGAATAGATGAGCAAATGAATGAAAGCCAGCTTCTTGGCAGACACTCCAGCCATTGGTGGCAATATTAACTTCTTTGCTATTCCTGGGCACATTTTGATGCCCACACTTGGTGTAATTCAAAGCACAGCAGCTCTGATACCCAAGATAGTACAAGGGCTCAGATGGTGGGGAGAGTCACACCTCCACGGCTTTGAATCTTTGCTTGACCAATCTGCCAGCTGGAAGACCTTAGCATGGGACCCAAGGCTCAGTTTCCTCCTCTGCAAATGGGGCTAATAAGTGTACTTGCTCACAGGAAAGTTGCAGAAGGTAAATAAGATATGTAGGCCTAAGCCCTTAGCACAGTTCTTGGCACAGAATGTGACGTTATGAGCTATTGTTACCATTACTTCTATTGATGGAATTGAAATTGTAGACCTGTACCTCGGATTTTCACAGTTCTCTGTTAAGTTTCACCTTGGCAGATTCGGCCCATTGTTCAATCACTCAAGACCCTTTGGGGTTCCGAGTCCGTTGCCCATCATGATCCCAGCCCATCCTCATTTGATCATGGGGACTCGATGTCCCCTCCCAGGCCACCAAGAAGACAGAGGTCCGTGGCCAAGGCAGTGCCACCTGAATCCCTCTGGCGGTGTGGCTGCATTTCTACAAAGGCAAATGCAGTGGTGATAACAAGTTTGATGAAATGGAGTCATTCCCACTTACCAGGCAGAAACGGAGCGCAGATCTGATCCAAAGTCACCAAAGAGGCTCAAATAATTGTCAAACTCGATCACGTCCTCCTACGTGCCAGGCATCGTGCTGAGGATTTCACGTGCTTTCTCTCACTGAATCCTCACAAGGACCTGAGAGGTGACTTCGGTCATTGCCCCCATTTGAAGGATACAGAACTAATGATCCCTGAGCCCAGAGCCGCAAGGGCAGTAGGGAAGCGGGATCTGAACACAGTCGTGTTAAGTTGAAGCTTTTACCCAAGACTTAAGACATGTCTGACTCAAAGGCTCTTATTACATGTTGGCTGTAGCCCATTCTGTTATGGGAGTCTAGCAAGCTGGAGTTTACAGGATGGCAGCGCGGGACAGCTGGGATCCCGCCTCGGAACTCGCTCACATCTGCTCCCGAGGGCTCTTCCGGCACTGTGGCTGCCTTGGGAAACGCTGACTTCCCGGCTCTGTGACTCCCCGGCTTCCATCACAAGCCTTGCATGTGGATGAAATGACACTCCCCTCCCGGGACCAGCAAGGCAGTTTGTTTTGGCCGTCCTCAGTTGATCATGGGGACTTGATGTCCCCTCCCAGGCCATCATTGGCTCTATTCAAAGCCCTGCCCAGCAGTGAGGGCCTGATTTCCCACCCTGCAGTGACTTGGAGCCAGAGGCTGAAATGAAAGGTTTCAAAGGCGTGAAGACTGAGCCCTCGGTACAGTCCCACCTGCTGGGGGGCATATCTGTTGCCTGTGCTCTGAAAGTGAGCAATTGAACACAGCCTAAGTGCTTGAAAGTAGAGGAAGTGCTTTCAAGTCAGCCACTATTTTGTACCTGTTTAAAAAACCTTTGCATTCACTTGTCCTACCTTCTGTTGACTCATTTATTCAGTGAGTATTTATGGATCCTCTACTACACACCGGGTGAGAGCCCGGTGGTGGGCCCGGGAGCAGGATGGTGGTTTTCCCGGCCTGGGGGAGGCCCAGTCTATCAGAGCAGTCTAGCAATTAATGAGTAATTCCCACACGCTCAGGGAAAGGGACAGCACAGGTGGCCATACCATCACAGGGCCTCCTAGCATGATTACAGGGTAAATTTTAATAACCTGGGAAATCCTGATGCTGACACATTAAGTGAAAAAGGAGGCCACACAATTTCTTATGGAGCATAATTCCAACTGTATTATAAAAATATATGTGTACATGAATAGGAAAAAGGGCTCATAAGGAAATGCATAAAAATGTCAACGATGGTTATCTCTGAGTTGTGGGAATTAAATATTCTTCCTTTTACCTTAATACAAGGTTCCAATGCTCCACCACAAGTAGGTATTCATTTCATTTTATAGGTTTCTATACATTTTAATTATGAGGAGATTTATACTCATTGGGAAAGTCAAAAATCCCTAACTCCACTCACCCCACTTGGAAACCCATTATTTTAAAGTGTGATGTGCATCTTTAGGTAGCGTGTGTGCACGTGTGCATGCACACACACACTACACTTTTATAGTGTAATTTTCATTTTTGTTTTGATTTGTTTATAATATGGCTTGTTTCTTAATTAAAGCAATATATATTTACATATATATTTGTGGTAAACATACATACATAAATATATGTATGTGGTTTCTGCAACTTCCCCTTAACAATGTAGTTTGACTGTCTTTGCTTGACAGTACGTGTTGATCTCTTCCCATTCTTGGTAAGAGCTGAGAGGTATTGCAAGGTATGGCTGTGGAACAATGTACTTAATCAGCCTCCTAGCGATGAACGTTAAGGATTCGAACGAATGTCTTCACATAGCTGTACAAGCATTTTAGAAGACATTCCTACAGTCCTCTGGCTGGGTCAATGGGTATGGTATATTTTTAAACAGCTATTAAATTAATATTAAAATAAAACTCATACAGTCTAGGTGACTGGAAGAATAGGACTAAAACCTCACAATAGTACTTCTCAGTCCATTTTAGAGATGGAGACACTGAAGCCCAGAGAGGCTAGCTCTGCCTAAGGTCATCTGGCAAATGAGTGTCATTGCCAAATCCAGAAGCCAGGGCTAACTCCCCTTGGGGCCTTTTTCCCCCTTACCCCTGGTCCTCTACTCACCTGGGCTGACGCCCTGCAGGGCTCTCTATATCCCTCCCTCCAGGCTGCCCTGTCTTTGGCCACAGCTGGTTATTGACAACACTTTTAATGTGTGGCCTTGTGGGTGGAATTATTAGCCCTTAATTGAATTGAAAACAAAAGGAGATTGAGTTTTATGGGGATCGGGAGGCCATTGGAGGGAGGAAATCAAATGCAGAACAAGCGTGACAGATTCTTGGAGGGGAGATCAGCTGCAGGTGGGGGTGTCGGCTGCCTCGGCTGATTATGGAGCTGCAGAACTTAAGGTCAGCCCCCCGTGGGCCCTGCTTTTGCTCCCCCTGTTCCAGCTGGACGCTGTCCTCTCTGACGGTGCATGCGGCAGAGGCCTGAGCATCCACAGTCCCGTGCGGCGGGCTGAAATAGGGCGCTGGCTCGGGTGACCCATGTATCCTGGGTCTGGCGGCCCCTCTTCTCGGGAGCCTGATCCGGGAGGAGGCATGTCACATGCTGCCATCTCCATGCCTCTCCAGAGGCTCTGTAAGAAGTCAGGGCGGAGGGTGGGAGACAGGTCCACGCAAGTCCCACAGCCAGACAGGAACCTGCTCTCTACTGCCTTGTGCCCCCCACCCCCAAATTCATATGTTGAAGCCTTAATCCTCAATGTGCCTATATTTTGGAGATGGGGCCTATAAGGAGGTAATTGAGGTTAAAAGAGGTCATAAGTGTGGGGCCCTGATCTGGTAGGATTTGTGTCCTTACAAGAGGGACATCAGAGAACTCTCTCTTTGTGCACTCAAAGTGAAGAAAGGCCATGTCCACATATAGTAAGAAGGTGACCATCTATAAGCCATGACTAGAATCCACACAGGAATCCAAATGATCTTGGATTGTAGCCTCCAGAACTGTGAGAAAATGAATTTCCATTATTTACGCCACCCAGTCAATGGTATTTCTTAGAGCAGCCTGGGCAGCCTAAAATACAGCCCAGCTGGGACTCGAACTCCGGACTCCGAATTCCCAAGTCCAGTGCTATTCCCTTTCCGTTGTCATCCATTGTGTGGCATGTATTTCTGCATCTGCCGACTGACTTACTCCAAGGCTGGGCTCAGAGGTTATAGATTATTCATTTCTCCTTCCCAAGGCTCAGCTCAGTGCCTGGCACAGCCTTGGTCTTCAGGGAGCTTTGCTTAATGAATAGATGCATGTTATAGAAGTAGATAAATATTCAAGGAGCTGAGAACATCGCTAGGGGTGGTGAGGGATGAAGCGGAAACAGCTTCTCCAAGGAGGTTCTTACTAACAAGAGGGAGAGGCATGCATGAGCTGCAGCCAGCCTCCACAGAGGGGGGCACCTCCCAGGCAGAGGGGCAGTCTGAGAGGAACCAAGCCGACTGGAAACTGAGAAGCTGTTCCAGGGAAAATAGCCAATGCCTTTCTGATCAGCCAGAAAAGGATGGCAGGAGATGAGAACCAGAGGTTGTACCAGGAAACCCCTGCATTCCAAGCCAAGGAGTTGACTCTGACTCTGTAGGATTTGACTCTCAAACTCGTCTTGCAGTATCTCAGGAGACAGGTGACATATTCTTGTGGGAACACAGAACCACCAGATGAACACAGTGCATCTTCCTGTAGAGTTAATTAACTTCTTTTTTTTAGGTTAATTATTTTTAAAGACAAGATTTGCAGGCTTGCAGGTGGTTAAGCAAGTAGTCTCTGGAGTTACCATCTGAGTTCAAATCTTAATTCACTTTGCTGGCTGCATGACCTCATACAAGGCACTTGACCCTTCTCTCCTCCATTGCCTTATCTGTTAAGCATAATCACACAAAATCTGTGCATGAGCTTTTATAGTACTTTATTCATAACAGTCCCAGGCTGGAACGGGCCTGATATCCTTCAACAGGTGATGGATGCACTGTGGTACATCCATACAATGGAATACTACTCAGCAACAAAGAAGATGAATTGGCTCGATCTCAAGGGCATTATTTTGAGTAAAAAAAAAAATAGCCATTCAAAGGTTACAAGCTGTATGCTTCCATTCACATAATATTCTTTTTTTAAAAATTTTTTTTATTAAGGTATGATTGATATACACTCTTATGAAGGTTTCACATGAAAAAACAATGTGGGTACTACATTTACCCATATTATCAAGTCCCCACCCATACCCCAATGCAGTCACTGTCCATCAGTGCAGCAAGTTGCCAGAGATCCACTGTGTCCCTTCTCTGTGATACCCTGTTCTCCCCATGATCCCCCACACCATCCATTCACATAATATTCTTGAAGTGACACATTACAGTGATGGAGAAAAGATCGGTGGTCTCCATGGTTTGGGGCTGAAGGGGGTGTGTGACTTGGGGCAGCCCAAGGGAGCTTCTTTGTAGGGAAGGAGCTCTGCCTCCTGAATGTGATGGTTGCTTCTAATCTGTACCTGTGATAAAATGTCATAGAAGAGTACGTAGAATAGTATATTAAGAGTACCATGCAAACTGATGAACTCCAAACAAGGTGTGTGCCGTTATACAAGTTCCCTGGTTTTGACGACCTACGAGGCCATGGAATAGAGTACTGTAATTGGGGGGTGGGTGCTGGAGGCAGGGTATATGGGAGCTCTCTGTACTGTTTTGGCATTTTCTTTTGAGTCTTAAATGATCTCAAACTAAAAAGTTATTTTAAAAATGAAAATAACCTAGTCCCTACCTTGCGAGGTGAATGACACAGATGATCTGTAAAAAGTATCTGGCATCCAGTAGTAGCCCATACACAGTAGCCAGGGTGACTTTGGAAAGGGGCAGGGGGAGGGACAGGACTCTGCGAGCTTTGCTGAAACTAACAGAATGTCCTGATGGAAACTCTTAAAGCCAAAGGAGAATTCAGATTTCATCTCTCAGGAAGGGAGGAGGGAGGGAGGGAGGGAAGAAGGAGGAAAAAGAAAGAGTGAGGGAGAAAGAGCGGGTGAGCTCTGGTTTATATGTGAGTCTGCACTTCTCCGTCAGGCGACACCTCCAAAAGCTTTGCAACTTCCTTGCACAACATCTGTTAATCCTGTGATGTCAAGGCCCGAACTTCCTGAGCCTGGGAAATCACTGCTGTGTTTTACTGACTTCCCCACAGTCGGCAGTTTCCCTTGGAATCGCCGTGTTAATCAGAAACACGCCGTCCATATTGTCAACACTTTGTTTAACCACTTCTATAAATTCAGCATTAGCGTTGGAGCGGTCTCGAGTTGATGGATGAAATCGTCAGCGGCCCCAGACAGCCCAGCCCCATAAAACAGAGGCCAGGGCGTGAGGCTCTAGCACAGGAGGCACTTGACATTCACCGGGACACGTGATGTGGCGATGACTCACCTCGGGGCTTGAGAGAATGGCCGTCAGTGAGGAAATGGCTGCAGGAGCAAAGGGGAGGTGAGAACACGTGGCGTCCTGTTGGGATCCTGGTGGGGAGTTGATTGGAGGAGTCTCTGCCTCCAGGATTCAGGAAACACCCAGAACAAAGCCAGGGACAAGAGGAAATGGAGAAACCTCGTGGGGAGGCGAGTCCCTGAGCTAGAATGGCAGTCTACACTGGCCCAAGAAAGCCCTTTGATGTACAGCACATGGTTGTGTGGTGTCCACAATAATGACTCTGGGCGGGGTGTCCTTGTCTCAGAGTGTGGCTTCCACACAGTCATAACAAGAAGCGGTGGGAGAAGGTGTCACCCTCTGTCCACCAGCCTGGTGTCATGGCTGACCACAGGCCTGCGGGCTGGCAGACCATGTCTCAGCTCTGCTGCCACCATTAGGTGGGACGCACATTGCTAGGGCCTTGCTTGGGAGATGCCCTGTTTGCTCAATGAGCACCTGCTGTGTGTCCTGCCAGGGAAACCACTGGAACAAGGTGCATATGGTCCTCTCCAGATAGCCTCAGAGGAGGTGAGGGAGACAGCTGTGGGATGAGCAGCTAATGCCAGATACTGGGATAATGTGTATAACAGAGGCCCCTCACTCAGTATGGGAATTCAAGGAAGGCTTCCCTGAAGAGGTGATTTTAAGTGACACCTGGAGAATGAGACAGAGGCAGGTTAAAAGCCCAGAGAAGGGTTCCAGGCAGAAGGTAAGGCCCTTAGGCTGGCAGGTCTGTAGGTCTTCTAAGGTCTGAGCAAAGGTCAGTGAGGCTGGAGCGCAGTGCATGCGGAGAGAGTTGTCTGGGAAGATAGGAGGGACAGACATAAACTTCCAAGGCTCTTGATTCCAGTGGTGAAACTGAGGACCACAGTGGGTCAGTGATGTCTAGGCAGCACCCCAGTGCCTTAGCCTATGTCTTGCAAAGCTAACCAAGATGGCAGCTTCCATCCATGGCCCTTTCTTCCCCCATCATCCGGCTCCAGGTGAGAAAGCCTGGCTGGACACGGCGTATTCCCGAGGAGTGAGGCGACAGAGACTTCACCTAACTCTTGTCTTCAGGCAGCCTCCTTCCTCAGACCCTAAGACGGGGACCAGGTTCCCCCAAGACAAGTCCAAAAGCTCAAGAAGAGGCTGGTCCCTCTCCGCCCCACCTCCCCCAGCCCCTGCCTCGCAGGCCAACAGCTCTCCATTCCACATCCTGCCTGCCTCGTCCAACTCTTTCCAAGGGCCTGTTTTTCCAGAAACACGAGTTGAGCAAAACAGTCTCCCTCCCTAGACTTGAATCTGAAATAATAACCCCAAGAAACACACGCTTTCTTGGAAAACCCTTTAGAGCCTCCCGCTGCCTTTGGACACGTCAAAACTGGGTTTGTTAAAATAATAATCGGTAGGAACTCAAGCCTCTTTGCCGCCAAATGCCTTGCATAAGAGAATCACGCACCTCTGTCCCTGACCCAGAAAACTGGGCCATGAGCTAAGGTGGTCCAGGGTCCAGAGCAAAATCCCTCTTTTTCATTCTTCCACTTTTTCTTTCTTTCTTTCTTTTCTCAGGCACAGATGGCTTTCTGAATCTTGCAAGGTCTGAAGCAGCTGGGTGATGTGTTCCTGGAGACAAGCTGTTCTAAACAGGGCTGGAGTGGGGCTTGGGAGAGGAGGGGACAGGCCAGCCAGAAGCTCTGGGAATCGTGAAGCCTGAGGCTGTGTCCACTGAGGCACCAGCTTATAGCAGGACAGCAAGGGAGAATCCAGCCTATGGCGAGCGGTGACTGGAGTCTTCCCCAGTGCCTGCGCTGGGGACTGTGAGATCGCTACCTGCCCGGTGCATCGCAGCCACCTTCAGGGCCTCCACCAGATGTTTGCAGGAAGAAATTCACACTTCCCAGCTCAGCGGAAGGCGGGGCCCCTCTTGGACTCTGGCATCCGGAGGTTTTGGTCTGCATGTCTGGCTCTGCAGCCTATCAGCTTTGAGGCCTGGGCATGGCATCTTGCCTCCCGAGCCTCAGTTTGCTCATCTGTAAAACAGCAAAGCTGAGGCGATCTCACTCAGGGGCTGTACTTAAGATTATGCAAGACAGTGTGTGATGACAGGAGGCTGAGGAAGCTGCCTGCTGCCCTGCTCCCGGCAGAACCCCAGAATTTCCTCCAGGCGGCCTTGAGAGGAGGAGGCCTCTGAAAGGGGCTCGTGGAGAGGGTGTGGAGGGCTGCAGACAGGCAAGCATGGCCTCTCATATCTGACCTGGGCAATGGCTGGGCTTCCCACCATTGAAAGCTCCTTTTTTTCTGCCTTCAAGAGCCCCCTGCAAATTGTACATCCCCCTGAGAGGGGTGGAATATTTCGGGGGCATCAGTTAGTTACACTGGACACTTGACATCATTCACTCGTCAGAATCACTCAGGGAAGCACATATTTATGTCCCCATTTTAGAAATGAAATAACTGAGTCCCAGAGAGTTTATGTCACTTGAGCCAGTGAAAACTGGAAAGCCTGCAAATCAGGCAGGTAGTCTGATTCCAGAGGCCCCAGGCTACCCAGTGGCCTTCACTGTCTCCCAGGTGTGCGCCAAACGTTTACTCCCATAGCCTGTGTTGGAGAGAAGGCTGCTTATTGCCCCAAACAAGCTCTGGACCCAGGGTTGGGTCCTCATCCCAGCTCTGACCATGTCTTGCTGTGTGGCCTTGGGCAAGTTGTTTTCCCTCTCTGAGCGTCCACACCCTCATCTCGAAAAAGAGGAAAAAATAGTATCTATTCTTAGGTGGGTTGGGAGACACAATGGGATGATCCGTGCAAAACACCGGACACCTGTGAGGGGCTGTGTATAGTAATCTAAATCTACATCTTCTTTTTGCAGGGTGCATGACGGCACTCACGGCCCAACCACTTCGAGTGAGTGCTTTGCCCAAACCAATGGCGTCGCCTCCTCCCCTTTTCCTTTCCGACCTTGGCTCAGATGCTAAATCAGAGCTGAGTGCTGGTCCCTGACAGGTCTTGCCTTCGGCCAGCCGCTAGCAGACACCCGGCATGCTTTAGAGACCCTCTACCGCCACGGGATGTGCAGGCTAAAGGACAGGCGGGGTCCCCTTCTCTCAGTGGCCCCGGCTCCTGGAACCCAGACAGGGCCCCACCTCCTCCTCGGAGCAGACAGATATCTGGGGTCTCTGGGCAGCCAGGCGCCCTGTTGTCAGCTTTGGAGAAGAGCACTGGGGTGGGAGTCTCATGGGATGGCTCACATTGTGCCCCTAGTGTTTAGTCTGAATTATTATTATTGTTGTCACTGTTTTTGTTTTAGCAGAAAGATGCTTTTGAATGAAATTAAATTAAATTAAACCTTCTGGGGATGCTGTGTAGATGTGCTCGGTGCCCTGCCCATGTCTGCTTGTCCCTCACTGTCTCAAGCCACCAATCCTACGGCTGGCTACTGCAGCTCTTTCCCTCAGGGCTCTCTTGGGTGCTCAAGGTGCTCTGGGTCTACAGCCCTTGGCCCAACGACCTGTCTTGGGTGGGGCAGCTCCGAGGTGTGTCTGCTCAGTCACCCAGAGGGCTCCGGCGGGGCTGAGTCCTGTTCGTTAGCACCCTATGTACTGGTTTCTCCCCTTCTTGGCCTCCCGGCCCACTGCCCTAGGGGGGCTTCGTGAGCTCACTTCCCATGGAGCCACCTGCCCCAGAGTCCTTACCTCAAGCTCTCTTCTGGAGGGGCACAGTGGAAGACACATGCATAAGCCTGATCTTAACTGATCACATTTATTTTGCAGTTTCTATGTGCTGTGTGCCAAGTGATTTTCCTGGATTGGGTCATTTATGGATTGTAGCAGTCCTAGAGGAAGGTATTTTCTATTATTGCTCCCATTTTGCAGACAGGCTGACGCAGGCCCAGAGAGGCCAAGTAACTTGTCCAATGTCACAAAGCCTGGAACTGTCAGCGTTTCTCTGTGGGAGACAGGAATGGGCATCTTTACTCTACTTGCCGGCCCTTACCTTTGCTCTCAGAGTGACCTCTGGTCCCTCCAGTGCTCACCTCTGGGATGCTGTGACCATTTGTCTTGACACTTACTGACCATGTCAGCAAGGGGGTCTCTGGCCCCATCTGAAATGGGAATGAGGGTACCTTTGCTACCAGGGCTGATGGGAGTGCTAAATGAGATACGGCTGGTGATGTGCCTGTTGCGTGGGCCCAAGCCTGGTTGCCCTGTGCTCTCCCTTCTTGGGACACATTTCCCACTCACCCTTATTTTATCCGTACATGTGGCTATAGGGGTTGGGATTGAAGCTTCAGTCAACTCAGGAGCTGTGTGACCTTGGACAAGTCTCAGGTCTCAGTTTTCCTCTTTGCAAAATAGAGATACTAGTAACACTTAAACAATAACACCTACTCAGAGTTGGTGAGGGCATTCAAGGAAGTAATCTTCTCAAGGCACTCAGAACCACACTGCGACAGTTCACAGTCTAGGCCACAGCTGTTATAGAGCTTCACCTTGCCCAGTCCTGGAGCTCACAGCAGTACAATGGAGACAAGTCAGGTCACTTTCCACACTGAGTGTTGTGATGAAAATGAAGTAATAATGCAAAGGACATGCCTGGAACAGAGTGGCCTATTCGGTAAACGATGTGTTTTAGTATCAGCACTAGTTAATTGATATTAATATTAATTAACAGCAGCTAATTAACATTAATGAGTATTAGTATTTAATATTTAGTATTCCCAAAGACTAGGAACAACAAATGCTGGCAAGGATGCAGAGAAAGGGGAACCCTCCTACACTGCTGGTGGGAATGTAAGCTAGTTCAACCATTGTGGAAGGCAATATGAAGGTTCCTCAAAAAACTAAAAATAGAGATACAATTTGACCCAGAAATTCCAGTCCTAGGAATTTACCCTAAGAATACAACTTCTCAGATTCAAAAAGACACATGCACCCCTATGTTTATCACAACACAATTTACAACAGCCAAGAAATGGAAGCAACCTAAGTGTCCATCAGTAGATAAATGGATAAAGATGATGTGGTACATACACACAATGGAATACTATTCAGCCATAAGAAACAAACAAATTCTACCATTTGCAACAACATGGGTGGAGCTAGAGGGTATTATGCTCAGTGAAATAAGCCAGGCGGAGAAAGACAAGTATCAAATGATTTCACTCATCTGTGGAGTGTAACAATGAAGCAAAACTGAAGGGAAAAAATAGCAGCAGACTCACAGACTCCAAGAAGGGACTACTGGTTACCAGAGGGGAGGGGTGAGGGAGGGTGGGTATGGAGGGAGGGAGAAAGGAATTGTGGGGTATCATGATTAGTACAAGTGGTGTGTGGGGGGTCACAGGGAAGACAGTATAGCACAGAAAAGACAAATAGGGACTCTGTGGCATCTTACTACCCTGATGGACAGTGACTGCAATGGGGTATGGAGGGGGTGGGTATGGGGTGGGACTCGATAATAAGTATGAATGTAGTAACCACATTGTTTTTCTTGTGAAACCTTCATAAGAGTGTATATCAATAACACTTTGATAAGAAAATTTAAAAAAATGTTTAGTATTTCCAAGCCAGATCTAATAGAAACGGTACCACGTTCTGACCCCTTTCCGTGGAGTCAAGCACACCTTGGAGTGCGTGCACACAGCACTTTGTTGTTACAACAGCGGCTGGCCAGATAAAACACTGGGTGCCCCGTTACATTTGCATTTCAAAGAAACAAAAGACCGACTTTTTAGTATAAGCATGTCCCACATATAGCGTGGGATATACTTATGCTAAGGAAAGAACTCACCATTTCTCTGAAATTCAAATCTAACTGGGTGTCCTGTGCTTTTATTTGCTACATCTGGCAATCATAGCAACATCCATTTAACAGATGATGAAGAAACAGAGACCCAAAGAGATGAAAAGACTTGCCTGAGGCTTGCAGAGGCAGACCCTGGCCATGTCTCCTAGGTCCTAGACCCCTGTGCTCATTCACTGCCCTGGGTTGGCTATAACTCAGAATAAGTTGCTCCTGTGATCAGCTGAGCTCTCTTCCATCATGTCAGGATAGGGGTACAGTCTGCTGGTGTTTTGAGGGGCCTGCACCCATTTTCTCACTTCTCCTGAAGACCCCAGGGGCTCGTTAGCACCTGCTGCCATCTGCATACATTGACTTCCAGGCAGTCCGGGCAGGCCTCCAGCTCTGTGCACAGCCACGCCAGGCTCCCTGGGACTGGGCTTCAGAGGGAGCAGGACCAAATTCAAGGCTGGCCAGTGTCAGGCAACAATGTAGGAAACAAACAAACTCAAGTGGAAAGGGGGGAAAATAATCCACCAATTACTTAATGCTTTCCTGGTGTCCATGTAATTCACCTTGTATGAACTGAGCACGGAGACTGGGACGGAGACGTGGCCAGGAAGTGAGCAGGACTGGGAGAGGTTTTCTATGCAGATCCGGAGAGATGAAATTGCACTTTCAGACCCAGCAAGGTAGACTGGGCATCCCTCCTCTGAAAACATCTTGAGGTCAAAGCCACGGTCAGGGAGAGGAATTGGGTCCCCCTGGAGAGGCAGGGCTCCTCCTGAGCTCCCTAGCCCCAACCTCAGCCCCCATTTCCTGCTGCAAGCGCCCCAGCCTGGTTCTCCTCCTGATTTCCCTGCTGTCTGCCCATCTCAGGCCAGCTCTGCTGACTTTGCCTCGAATGCGTGAACTGGACCCTCCCTGTTCAAGCTGCCCTCATCTGTGACAGTATCCCTGAGATCCCCAGAGACCCAGACACTCCAGCCAGGGTGTCTGCACGCAGCTCCCACCTCACAGACACAGGACCTGAGGCCCAGAGCTTCTCCCCGGTTCTGAAGGGATCTGCAAGCATGTCTCCGGACTCCAACACAGGGATCCTCTTCATTGCTGAATGTTGATAGCGTAGCACCACCCAAGGCAGCCCCTGCTTCTCGCCCGCTGGGGGAGCCTCAGGGGCTCTGTGTTCAGGGCGCTGTAAAAGCACACTGGCTGGGAAGGAATGAGACCCAGGCTTTTGTGCCAAAATTCATGTCTGTCTCTCCCTCCCTCCCTCCCTCCCTCCTTCCTTACTTCCTTCCTTCCTTCTTCCTTCCTTTCCCTCTTTCTCTCTCTCTCTCTCTCTCTCTCTCTCTCTCTCTCTCTCTCTCTCTCTCTCTCTCTGTCTCTCTCTCTCTCCCTCTTTCTTTCTCTGTCTCTTTCCTATCCTTTCTCTCCTCAGTCATTCAATAAATGCCTCTGGGCATGTCTCTAAGTCACTGTTACCCCGGGGCCTAAGCACATGGAGTGAAGGGGGCCACTGCCAAGTCTCCAAGGACCACCCAGTCCAGGGAAAAGGAAGACAAGCAAACCAACATGGACGACCTTGACAGACCCGCGAGGACTCTGTGGGGGCTCCAGTGGACTGTGGGACTGCACAGTAGCTATGCCCTGTGTTCCCCCAGCACATGGACATGGATGGGTCAGGGAAAGCTTTCCCAGAATGTGATCTGGGATGGACACATGAGTCGGGATTATCTGGGACAAGACTGAGGGGAAGAGAATTTTAGGAATAAGGAACAGCTTATGCAAAGGTCAGCTGGGTTCATTCTGGGCCATGTGTGGAGTTCAGGTATGCAAAGGTCAGCTGGGTTCATTCTGGGCCATGTGTGGAGTTCAGGGTAGGCTTGGGAATGAAGAAAGAGGTGAGGAAGGGATGGAACAGGAGAGTGAGGACCCCTGAAGGGTCTTGACTGCCTGCCAATGTTTTGGGGCTCTATCTAGAGGACACTGGGGTCCCAGATTTATTACTAGCTTTTTTCATGTGGCTTCACTGTATTTCTACTCTTTGAAAGCAATTTGGACCAGATCAGAATCATCAGCCTGAAAGTCTCCAGTCCGAGACCCCCTGGGCTAGACCAGCTTTAAGGGCCCTGCCTACTTCAACACTAAGGCACTAAGGCTCTAAGGCTCGGGTAGAGAAAGCCAGGCAGGGACCCCACCCACACCACACACACAGTGAGGGTTAAACAGGGTGAAGCCCAGAGCCTGCTTCATAAACCACAAAGCTGAGTAAAAAGAATATTATATAGGTGTCGGTATTGAGGAAAAATCTCTACCTCCTTCACCTCCTTCCATGCCACTGGAGCCTGTGGCTTAAGTGAAGAAATAGAAACCACACCTGATCCCCTCCTCCGCTCTGAGCAGAGTCCTGCGCAGGCCCACACCATCCTCTAGATTTACTGTCAACAGCCGCTGGGCACCCATAGGCTTGAAAATAGTCTTGTAAAGTATCGCTAAGTTTTACCTAACAGGATGGGAAATGGACACTCAGAGAGGTAAAGCCACCTGCCCAGGGTCACACAGCAAACAGATGGTGATGAAAGCAGGCTTGGTGGATGCATGGATGCACAGATGGATGAATGGAGTAGCTGATAAGTATAAAGGTGTAGGGTGGGTGAATGAATCAATGTAGATATACACAAATATGTAATCAATAGAGAGTGGATTCATAGCTGACTGAGAGGAAGGGTGGGTGAATGAGGAAGCTGGTGGTGACTCACCTGTGGGTGAGTGATCAGAATGCCCCCCCACCACTCTGCCCTGAGGAAGCAGAGTTGCCCCAGTCCTCGGTCACAGAGCACCCACCTCGCACCTCCGTCAGAACCCTGCAGCCGGGCTGTTTTTGAAGGAGAGCTATTTTTTTGGAAGCAGTTTGTTAAGGGAGAAAATGTGCAGAGCCCTCCCTCCACGTGGTGCCCCGTGGCTGTGCGAACCCCCCACCCTGTCAGGCCTTGGGGACACAGCAGTGATTTGCATAGACATAGCCACTGCCCTTGTGGAACTTACCACCTAGTGGGGGACAGCAACAAAAATCAGTCAACAAAAGCATACTATGGCATCAGAGTAGAAGAATGCAGTATATTATCTATTGCTACATAATGAATTACCCAAAATCTGGTGGCACAGTTTCTATGCCTCTGTGGAAGTCTGGTTCAGGGGATGCAGTCAAGATGTCAGCCAGTGTCATGTGAAGACTCCAGGATCCGCTTCCAAGGCAGCTTATAGACACGCCTAAAGAATCAGTGCTGGCTGTCGGCAGGAGGCCTCAGCAACTCTTTGTATATCTCCAGAAGGCTATGTGAACATCCTGACAACGTGGGGGCTGGTTCCACTCCTGTGAATGATACAAGAGAAAGCAGAGGAGCTCCAGTACCTCTTCTGATCTGGTCTCAGGATTGCACCCGCTCCCTTTTGCCACATTCTGTGTATTAAGAGGAAGTCCGGCCCACACTCAAGGGCGAAGGGAGCGGAGCTTGGCTTTTGGAAGGGATGGGTGTCAAAGAAGGTGAGCATGTGTTTTGTAACCACCACCGTGAGTGCCAGGAGGCCTGAATGATGTGGCAAGGAGACGCTGTGAAAATCCAAGAGCTCTGCAAGGAAAGGATCGCAGGGACAAAGGCCTGGAGGGGGGATTAGCTTGGCATGTTCAGGAGCAGGAAGGTGTGCGTGAGGCTGGAGCAAGCACATGAAGGAAGCAGGGCTTGGGGGAGGTGGGGTAGGAGGAAGGCAGGAGTGGGGGGCTAATAGATCCAAGATGCATGGTCTGGATTCTAATCTGTTGGCGTCTTATTGAGTGTTTGCTTATGCAATTTTGTTCATCATTCAGGAACCTGGTCCGGGCATTATTCCCAGTGTGGAAGTGAGGATACCAAGGGACAGAGAGTTCAAGATAGCCCCTCCCAGCCTCCACCCCCCACCCCGCCCCGTGAATCTGGAGCTAGGATTTGCACCCAGGCAGGCTGGCCCCAAAGGCAGCAGTCCTGATGTCCTGTACAGAGAATGTTGCATTTAGCATATAGAGAAATCGGGATGCAAATGCCTTGGAAGAGAAAAAGGCAGAGAAAGAGAGAGACCCATGGAGACAGAGAGAGATAACAAGCAAGAAAGAAAGAGGACAAGAGACTGAGATACCCAGAGATACAGTGACGGAGAAAGACGGCAAGAGAGAGAGAGAGGGAGATCAAGAACAGGAAATCCTTAAGCAGACAGGCACAGGAGGTGCAGAGAAAATAAAGCAAGGCACAGAGACGTGGAGACAGGAGGTGGAGAGAGAACGGTAGGGAGCCCGCATGCGCGCACTGCGTACGGGCACAGGGAGGTGCGGGTCCAACAGCTCAGACCATCCATCGCCCCCGTCTGCCAGGAGAGCTGGGGGAGGGAGAGGAAGCTGACAGCAACAGCGCGATTCCAGGAACTCCAGATGAATCAACAGCCAGAACGCTTGCCAGGAAGTTGGGGTGGGGTGGCCAAGGAGAGGGAGGGAATGTCCAAAGAAAGTTCTAAGCAAATAGCTTTAGGATCCCCTCCTCCAAGCCTCCAAGCTCTCCTGGACTTGGGGGATGGGGATGGTGGTCCTAACCTTGAGGCAGGAGTGGAAGACAGCAGTGTGCCTATTGAGAGGAAGGGCATTTGTCTCCACCAGCCCACGTGAGAGCGGGACCCTTGCTGGGGACCACAGGGTGGATGTGGCTTCCAACAAGGTCGCTCACCCTGCCCCCAGGACAGGGGCTGCTGAGGGAGAAAGAAGGATCTTTTCTTCCCCAGGCACCCACTGGGAGCACGGCCGGTCCCTTCCACATGGCTGGGAAGTGCTTGCCCAGAGCTGCCACACACCTTAGGTACCTTGTCTCATTCACACCCCTCACCACAGGCGGTAATGTTAGGTACTCAGTCCCATCCCCATTTGTAGGCGGGGAAAGTGGGGTTCAGAGAGGGCCAGTCCCCAGCCCGCTGTCACCCATCCGGGAAGTGGTGGGGGTGTCCACACTGCCTCGAACCTTCAAGCAATGCCTTCCCACATATCCTGAGTGAGCCCCTCCCATTCCAGGGATGGAGAGAGTGACACGGTCCCACCTCAGCTTTTAGGGTCTATAAATGTCAAGCCCATCGCAAAGTTGTGAGAATAATACTCAGGTGCCTCCCCCTTCTTTGTTTTGTAATGTTTGCTTTCTCCCTCTTCCTTCTTGACCCCTCCCCACCTGCCACATCAAAGTTCAGTTGACCCTGGAAGAACACGGGTTTGAACCATGTGGGTCCACTTACATGTGGATTAAAAAAAAAACAAATCTATTGGACCGTTTTTTTTAATTGGACATTTGCAGCAATTTGAAAATAACTTGAAGATGAACCACCTAGCCTAGGAAACAGGGAAAAAGAAATCAGAAAAAAATAGGGATGTCATGAACGCACACAATATATGTAGGTACTACTCAATTTTATTTACAACCATGAAATCAACAGTAGACTATCAGTTGTTAAATTTGGGGGGAGTTAAAGTAATATGCAGATTTTCTACAGCAGAGGGGGTGGGCCCTCCAACTCCTGCGCTGCCCATGGGTCGACTGTAAATCGCAGACAATGATAGGCCACTGAATAATTCAATATTTTTGCCCGAGTGTAAGGAGCTTCTCCTACAATCACAACACCGTTATCACACCCAAGAAACTTAACACTGGCACAATTATAATGTTATCTCATGTGAGAGTCCATTATCAAGTGCACCCAGTTGTCCCCAGAACATCCTTTCAGCTATTACTTTTTTTATAATCCAGGATCATGCATCGTGCCTGGATTTCCATACGCCTCTTCTGTCTCCTTCCATTGTCTTTTTTAAATCTCCTTTTACCTATCCTCACTTTTTCTCTTCCTTTTTTGATGACATGGCCATTTTCAAAGTGCCCGGACCCGTCGTGTTGTAGAATGTCCCACAGTCTGGGTGTGCCCCCACCGCCAGACTCACGGCAACGTTTGGGGAGTCACGTTACAAGAATGCGTGCTTCGCACTGCATTTTCTCCGGAGACGGGAGATGCCACTTCGCCCTTGATTGGAGGTGTTAGGTCGATCGGGTGGGTGAGGCGAGACCCACCGGGTCTAGCATTTTCCTTGGGTAAATAATGCATCATCTGTGGGCGACATTTGGAGACTGTGTAAACATCCTGTTCTCCAGCAAACTTGTACCCAGTATTTCGGAATCCATTAATCATCCTTGCCTGAATCAACTATTCTGTGGTGGTTGCAGCAAGGAGGTTATTTTTAAGTTTATCATTTCTTTTTGACACTTATTAGCTAATAGTCTTTGGTAAAGACAAGTGTCCCACTGCCCTTCCTTTTTATTTCTTATGTTCTCCATTAGCATTGTGTAATGCTCACATTGTCCCAGACTCAACCGGGGGGAGCCCCTTCAGGTTGGCCTTGGCATCTTTGGCACATGTCTCCCTCATTCTTTGAGAACTGCCTTCCTTCCAGGCTCATCTTGTATTTTCCTTGTGCCAACTCTGGAATCAGCCATTTCTCCAAGATGTCCTGGTTCTTTCAGTGGAGGATGGGGTTTCTGCTCATCTGGGCTAGGCTCCCCAACGTGTCTAGGATCAGCAACGTTGCTCTACTTCTTGGGGTTGGCTGGGTGATGGGACCAACTGGGCCACGTGTCTCTCAACCTCCAGCAGGCCAGCTAGGGAGGCAGGCAAGAGATGGGGGAGTGCATCAGCCCTCTTGAGTCCTAAGCTTGGAATTAACATGGCTTCTGCCAGGTTCTGTTGGCCAAAGGAAGTCACCTGACAAGTTGAAATTCAAGGGGTCGGGAAACTCACCTCTTGATAGGAGGGACCTGCAAAGTCCCACAGCCAAGGGTGTGACGAAGGATGGGGACAGTTAGAAAAGAAGTGCCTTTAGCAAAAGTAACTCAGTACGTACGACCATCTTACTAATAGATGCTGGTAAGGAATTTGGATATTATTCTAAATCAGGGCTCTGAAACTCTTTCCATAAAGGGCCAGCTAATAAATATTCCAGATTTCACAGGTCATGTGGTCTCTGTTGCACCTATTCACCTCTGCTGCTGTAGCTCAAATGCAGCCATACACAAACCATAAGCAAAAAGGGTGTGTCTGTGCTCCAGTAAAAGCTTACCTACAAAAACACGTGGCAGGCTGGATTTGATCCAAGGGCTGTAGTTTGTGCACCTGTGTCCTAAGTGCATTGAGAAAATACTAAACAGTTTTAAGTAGGGGAATACTGAGAGCAAACTGGAAAATCCCCTCTGACTGGAGAATGGACCAGGGATGGGGAGAGCAGAGTGGACGCCTGGAGACCCCTCAGGAAGCTGCTGGAGTATCCAGGAGAGACATGACAGTGGCCCTGGAGCAGTTGGTGGCAGTGGGCATGGAGGAAGCTAGAGGCATGGGAAACACAGGCAGAGCAGAAGCCATCAACTGTGCAGAAGACGGTGCTGGAGGCGGGCAGCGCGGCACATTAGCAAAAGGGGTGCTTTCCGGTACTGGGTGCAGGATGACGCCACTGGCAGAGATAGGTGTGGCTGGGGGAACAAAGAAGCTGAAATTAAAGACAATACCTCTGCCTTCAAGGAGCTCATGTCCAAAGATGGGGATAATAAATCCTCTCTGTGTCAGAGAAGGTGGGGGTAGCATATACCGGCGAGTCACAGCTGGGGAAACCAAGGTCCATGGTGGCCAGAAGATGCCTCTGAGCTCAGACAGCAATCGGCACTGAACTCCCAACTGGAACCCAGTCTCCAGAGCTCATTTCCCTAGAACATATTGTTCCTCCTCAGCTGCTATCTGTCACCCAACAACTTAGAAAAAAAGGAGAAAAACCTCCTCAGAGGATTTTGTAAGCAAGTGTGATGACTCAAGCGATAATTCACCTCCACTGGGGCTGATGGGTATCTGGCTTAGCCCTGAATAGGGTCTTCAGTTTCTGGAAGCTTAGAAGAAAAATGATTTTTGAGCTCTGGGGCTTTAACATCACAAGGAAATAAAGTCCCTTGCAGCATCAGAGGATCAGATAAGTTGAGACAAAAATGAAATTGCACAAAGTAAAAATATCTATCTGGATTCTTCCCCTCAAACGCTCACAACAAGAAATATCAGGGCCTGGCGGCCAGCCTTAGTCTGATAAATAGGTCTCTGCACCCACTCAGGTCCATGAGGCTCTTGAAAATTCTGAGGTGATTTGGACCACTGAAAGGGGAACTCGACAACCCAGTTTTCGGCTCCCCAGCCTCCAGAAGACATGCTCCGTGCTGACCATGGGGAAGCCCCAGCGCCCTGTGACAGGGCTCCAAAGAGGCAAAGCTGGCTTCTGAACACTCCAGGTGGAAGGAATGGCTTTGCTCCTTGCTCACCAATTCATTCACTGCAACCTCCAGTCCTAGAGAAAAAGCTGTCAGGCGTGGGTAATGAATCCTGGCCTTTCCTGCCCAGCCGTGCCCCAGCGGCCCATCCATGCCCCAGCAGAAAGGAGGTGCACACAAGTGTGACGCTCTGGGGTTATGCAGACCAGTTTGGGCCCACCTCTGTGACCTGGGACAAGTCTCTGTGCCTCTCAAAGCCACGGTTTCCTCATCTGACCAAGGAGGATGGTCATGGTATGTGTTTGCAGGGTGGCTGTGGGAATTTGCTGCCATGTAGCAAATGAAGACATACAGAGGGAACCCCATGAACAACTGCTTTAATCATCCTTTTTTTTCGCCTATGGTCTCATCATTGGAAAAGAAGAAAGTGGAAAGAATTGGACAATCATATTTACAAAGGGCCTATTATGGGTTGGACATTTCAAAAAGCATATTTCACAAGGTTCTCATGGAAATAGCCTCTGAAATGAGCATGTGTAATAAAGATAGACCGAGACTCCAAAGTCCCATAAACCTAAGACATAACAGATAAAACCAATCTATGCTCCAGTGACCAGACTCAGAATATCTCCTAAACCAGGTGTCCGCAAGCCAAGGCCCAAATCCATCCTGTTGTTTGTTTTTGTCAATAAGTTTTTATTGGAACACAGCCACGACCATTCATTTGCTTATTGTCTGTGGCTTTCGCTTTGCAATGACAGGGTTGACTAGTTGTGACCAAGATGGCCTGGCGTGCAAAGCTGCAGTATTTACTGCCTGGTCCTCGACAATAAGTTTGCCTGACAACCAATCTAGCGCAATAATAGTAATGATCCCACGACAGATGGAGCTTCCTGCATGCCAGGCGCTGTGCAGGACACTGTATGTGCACCACCACGCTGAGTCCTCCCACCCGTGCCAGGAAACAGGGACAGTCATTACTCCCCTTAGGGGTGTGGAAGCTGGCATGTAGGGAGGTGAGCGGGCTGGGCTGCAGGGGGAACTTCACAAGGGCAAGATTCGAACCCAGTCTCCCACTCAACCCTCTGCAGGAGGAAGAAACAGATTTAGGGTCTGGTCTCCTCCACTGCATTAAAAGGGCCAAGCTGTGATTCTCGGCACTGCCACTCATTAGAGTCACCCAGGAGCCTTAAAAACTAGGACCTCTCCTTTCCCACAACTAAAGAGTCTGACTTATAATTGGTCTGGGATGGGGATGGGCGAATGTACTTTTACAGTCCCCAGGTGATTGTAATGTGCAGTGAAGGGCAAGCAAGGTCCACAGAGCTAAAGGAAAGAAAGGTGGCCAGTGTCCCCAAAATGCCAGAGTGAGGGAGAGCCCACTGGGGCCTGGGGCCTTTCAGCTCTGGCATCATGTACCCCTCTAGCTCTTAGCCCTCTGACCATGTACTGCTGACAGGACTCAGGAAAAGATACCCCAGTACTGATCACATCACCCCTCTGACTGCTCCATCTCCCTCTGGCACACCCCCCGTCTTGTGTGGGGCTAATTAGTTAATGTAAAGCCACCCCTAAAGGACTGTCAAGGGAAAAAAAGAAAACCTACTTTTGTAGCCCAGCAGAATTCATCCATATGGTCTCCGATGGGGATCAAGAAACTGACTTCTCACTGGAAATAAGGTACACTGAATGAATATTTTCTCTGGGCCCATCATTGGCCAAGCACTGTGCATTCTTTATTTAAACCTTGAAACAATTCTAGGAAGGACGCTTCGTTATTAATCACATTTTACAGCTAGAGAAATTGAGGCCCAGATGGGTGAGGCCACGTGCCCGAGTCTCCCGTCTATAACCAAGGGTGCTGGCTCAGTGGAGTGCGGGTCTCCTGCTCCCAGTGCTGAGAACGTGCTTCTAGGAGGGGCCTCTTCAGCTGCATTAGATCTTTGTTCTGGGAATGCGTGCTAAAAAATAATAGGCCAGGGCATTTCTTCTCCCCCTTGACGGGTCCCTCAGCATTCTCAAGAGAGAACTAAGCCATCAGGAGAAGGTTATTCTGCAGCAGGGCCCCCTCGCTGCCATAGGTCTAATAAAACAAAACCCCAGCCAAATTACGGGGCATATTTCATCAAATGGGAGGAAATATATGTGGCATTTCTGCCTGGTGGTTGACCTGCTGCATTTATGCGCAGAGAGAGGGTTCGATACATCATGGGGCAGTTATATGCTGCTTAAGTGGCCTCTCGGGCAGGCAAGGGACAAGAAGAAAAATCTCAGGCCCAGACTTCCATCTTGTTACATTTCTACTGCCTTGATCTCAGGCCAGAGCCTACAGGGGGTGTCACACGGTTCTGGCATGGGGGATGGGCCCCCTGGGAAGCCAAAGAGCTGGTTTACAGACCCTGCCAGGCACTCACTGGTGTGTGTCTGGGTGGGCCATGGCAGCTCTCTGAGCCTCGATTTTCCCATCTACGAAATGGAGAGGTTGAGTCCAATTCCAAATGACCCAGAATTTGGGGGCAGAGGGCTGATGCCTAAGACCACCTTGGGGGGCCGCGCCCTAGTGGTGAAGCCTGTTTCTTCTAGCTCTCGTAACCATCAGAGTCTAGATACTGTGTCTGTATAACTCAAGAATGTCCAAACTTTTTTAACTCAACCCCAATAATACATACATGCACAACCACACAGGTACATGTGTGTGCATTTGTCAGTGTAAACATGTATAGGTGTTTATGAATCGTGATCACGTACTGCTGTATTCACAGATTATGTATATTATAAAACAGACCCCAAAATGGAAATTTACAAAGGAAAAGACAAACTATCTATAGATATTCTATTGAAATGCTAACACCCCCTCCCACCCCCAGGGTGCCCGATCACTTCTCCTCTGATACACTCATTTCTTTCTTTCCTATTGCACTTATCACGTTCAAACAGATTGTGTACTCTGTGATTTATAACTTTTGCCTTCTAGGAGGCCATGGGATCAGTTTGGAGGGAAGGCAGACCAGGTACTCAGCATCTCCTGGACCAGGGTTCCTCCTCCTAACCCATGTACTTCCCTAGAAGGGGCTTCTCAATACACAGGTTCCTGTAAGGAGAATATACTGGGAGCCATTTGTGGAACAATCTGGAGACATTAATCAGAAGTGGATTCCTTCCAAAGCTATATATGGGCAACTGCATTGATCCCATGAAACAAGCATGAGAGCTTTAGTGTGTTAAATGAAAGAGAGAACATGCCAGACCCTATTAGGTGTGGTCTTTGCGTGCCCCGTTTAATCCTCAAGGCTACTGAAGGAGATGAGTCCCGTTAATATTCCCATTTTAGAGATGCAACTGAGGAAGTCCTCCAGCCAGGTGAGTCTGACTTCCAACCACGCCTGTCCAATTTCACTCTGTTCCTGTGTTACAACATCTCTTGGCTGACGTGCACGAGGCCAGGTGCCAGCCATCCCTGGCTACCCGGGGAGGGTGCATCTTGGAGCTGACTGTCCATGTGTCTGGGAGGCAGACAAGTCGCAGTAGGGGCTTCTGGGCTGCGGTGTTGGCCGGGGTCCAGGTTCTGTGCTGACTGCAGCTGGAGGAGTGAAGAGCCCACTGATTTAGGGCCCATCTGGACAGACAGCTGACGTGAGCTGGCTGCTCCAGACGCTTAGGGAGAGTGATAAGCGTGGCCCGGCCTCTGGGTGCCCCTACATTCCTGGGCAGTGAGGTCATGGGGGAAGCAGCTAGCTGCATGGAATGCCTTGGCAGGCCCCCCTCTTTCCTGGGCCCCTCCCTGCTGGCTGCAGCCTCCCTAGGACACCCCCAAATCAGTGGTGACCCCTTGCAGGGAGCTCTGCGTCCTCCCATTCTGTGCTGCAAGTGGGCCTGCAGAGTGGGCTTGGGGCTGCTTATCAAAGACAACCTAAGCTTCAGGATGCCCTCTATTCCCTGACCACCTCTTGCTTGTTTTCTGAAAGTGAGGGCTATCCACAACCCCAATCTGTTCTCCATGCTGCACAAAGTCTCAAACCCTCATCTGACCACATCCTGCCTCTGCCTACAGCCTTCCATAGCTCCCCACTGCCCTCCACTTAATCCCAAACCCCTTTCTCTTTTTGGCTGGAAGATTTGGCCCCTGTTGGCCTCCATGTTTCCTTCCTCCATGACTCCTCTCCAGTCCCCACTCCTCTCAGACACCCTGCCCACCCCACCCTCGCTGCCTTTCTGTTCTAGGCAAAGCCATGAAGTGCCTGTCCTCAGATGCTCTTCACCAGGCTCATGCATGCACCTATCCCCCCACCTGCCAGCCCTTCCCACTCACTTTCTGACCGAGTCCATCCTCCAGTCTTTCCTGCAGGAAGCCCGCCCACATCCCGGCCCTACCTGGCTCAGGGGACTCCCTGGCAGCCCTGATCACTCCAGGTGGAATAGTCTGTCTAGTCACCAGCCTGCCCTCCAGGCAGGGGGTGTGCTGCGGGGGCAGGAATGGGGCCCCCTTGTTCACCATGCTCCTCAGCACGTTGCACAGGGCCTGGCACGCAGTGGGTGCCCAGTATATATTTGTGCTTGGCAATGGGCAGCAGAGACCTCATTCCACTGGGGTCTGCGATGGCAATGGCCGTTTGAAGCATAGCCCCCTCCAGAATAGCAGCAGTGACAGCAGTCACGACAGCAACAGCAGCAGGGATGTGTATTGAGTGCTATGATGCACGAGCATTGTTCTCAAGCACTTTACATAGGAAAGCTACTTGCATCTTGGCTCTCTGAGGCAAGTGCTATTATTATCCCCAGTTTACAGATGAGAAAAGCAAAGCCCAGAGAGGATAAGCAACTTGCCCAAGGGTACACAGCTGGCACCGCAGGTCTGGGCAGGCTGACCTCAGAGCCCCCAATATCACCACCCACTGCATGACCAGGGCATCAGCACAAGCTCCTGGCGATGGGCAGACGTGTAGCTGGTGTCTGACCACAGCCAGCAAGCACCTGTATCACTAGGAGTCAGACAGCAAGGCTACCCCCATACCTGACCTTGGCAGTCACTGGACTGAAAGACCACAGTGTCGGTAGAGACCACTAGCCATCCCTCCAGGCTGGGAGCTCCCCCAGAGTCTTGGCTGCTCTGCAGGTTCTTGGCTCTGTCTACACTGTGGGAAGCCCTACTCCATCCTCCATGGGGAGGTCACACACATAAGAGATTGTGGACTATAGTTCTGCCTCCAGTTTTGCCACTAATTGGCTGTGTGACCTTGGGCAAGTTATTTAACCTCCCTGGGCTTCAGATTCTTCAGTTGAGAACTGGGATAATAATAGTGCTCTAGGAGGCTTTGGGGGAGGATTAAATAAGTTAATACATGTCAATCTCTTAGAACAATGCCTGGCACAGACTTAGCCTTATGTAAGTGCTGGCAATGGCCAGGTTCCCAAATTCCTCATCCCCTATCCCTATAAGGGCAGAACACATCACATGTTCCTATTCTCCCTGGGCAAATGGAGTCACCTCCTCCCCAGGAAAGACATGCCTAGGACTTCAAAAGACCCTCCAGGAGGACAAACACACAAGCTTGAATCCCAGCACTGCTCTATATGGCTGTGTGACCTTACCCAAGTAGCTTGCCATCTCTGGGCCTTAGTTGCCCCATCTCTACAAGGAAAAGGGAGTTTGTGCTATCTGAGGGTCCTGTCTGCTCTAATTGAGCACTTGATGTCCCCATCAGGACATGTGGTCTCCGTGGCAGTGAGGAGATGGCCTCCGTGGGGAGGGCATAGGTCTGGGCCGAGAGCAGGGAGAAGGCAGCCCAGGAACCACCAGGACTGGCAATGCTGTCTTGTCTGGGTTCCGCAGGCATCCCACCAAGCCCAGGAGCAGGCAGTCCAGTGGCTCCAACTGCCTCCTGCCTGTTGCCCTGGGCCTGGCTTTATGGTGCCTGACCAGGTCCCTTTGGGGCTCATTAGCTGGGCAGCCAGCTGGGGCCCAGGCAGCTCCATTCCCACCAGGTCCTAGGGGAAAGAGCGCACTCAGCCCCTTGTCCAGGCCAGGGGGAGCAGAGCCATTCACTCAACTCCATCCTATCCTTGGGGTGGAGGGGCAGGAGGGCCTGTGAAGGGCTCCGGGAGAGGATGCACTGCTCAGGGGCCTGCCCACTCCTCACGTCCCCCTATCCGCTCCTTTGCCTTCTGACCCTTTCTCCTCTCAGCTCTGCATCCCTGGGCAGCAGGAGCCTGGGCATGGGGCCACACAGACCAGGGTTCGTTCCTGGCTCTGCCACTTGCAATCTGGGTTGCCCTAAGCAAGTGTCTGCCCCTCTCTGAGCCTCAGTTTCTGCACCTGTAAAATGGGTGTCATAACTCTCATACTGCAGGTTTGCCCAGAAGGTTGGAAGAGATGGCAGTGGAGACCCTGTTTGCATGGGGACGGGTACATCCGGTTTGCTGGACCAAAGGTCCTTCTTCGTCTTTCTCCCCCGGTTGTCTTGCACCCTTGTTCTTGCGTCCTTGTTCCAGGTTCCTGCAGCCACCGAGTTCCCTCCCTCAGAGACTGAGGCATCCCTGGCTGCCTTTCTTGGCCTGAAAAAGTCCCTGTTCATCTTCTTGTGGTGTTTTGCTTCAAGTCCCTCCCGAGCCCTGCCTCTCCCTCCCTTCTCCCTCCCTCTCCCTGGGTCTCCACCCCCTTCATCTTGTGTTAATCTCCTACCAACCTTTTCTGACATCAGTTACATCCTCCTTATCTTGGTTAAGCATTTTGGTGAACTGAGAGCTCCTTGTCACTTAGGGAATTTTTCCTGCTGCTTAAGGCATCTGTTTTCTCTCTCTTTTTCACACACACACACTAATGCTCATCACTGTGGGGCCCTTGACCAGGGGGCAATCTGAATGGCAGAGGGAGGGGACAGTGATTCTCGCAACAGCAGGACTTGTCCCATGTTCCCAGGGCTCTGTGCACACCGTCCAGAGCCTGACCTCAACTGTCTCCACAGTCAAGCCGGGCTCGGCCTCGTTCCCCCCTGGGGAGGGATCACAGAGCAATTCCCGGGGGTCATCACTACTGATCTATCAGTTAAGTTATATATTAATGGGACATGTTTGTCCTTTCAAAGGCACCATCATCCCAGGGAAGAGGGAGGCAAGGTGGGGGGTAGTGGACAGTGTCCACCCCTCACAGAGCAGCCAGGGAGGACAGGACATGGGCATGCAGTGGTATGGCAGCTGTGGAGCCAGCAAAGGCAGCGGCGCTCAGCCAAGTCCTCTGGGAAAGTGGTGCTCAAGCAGTGACGCCAGGGGGAGGCCACACCTGGTGTCGGGGACTGTATGGGTAAGTGCACGGAGGCAGGGACGTGGGGCAGTGTGACCACAGGGCAGGGGATATCCGTGGAGGGTGCAGAGGTGATGGAGCAGATGTCAAGAAGATAGGAGGAGAGCCCAGGGAAAGCAAGTTGAGGCCACTCTGGGGAAGGCCTGGAAAGCCAGACTAAGTCACCTGCTTGAGGAACATGTTCCTCAATGTCCCCACCCAAGTCACCCTGTGTCTCCCAGCATAGACCCATCAGCCTGGCCCTCCTAAGCCCCATGTGAGCCCTGCTGCTGGTTTCCTTTGCTACCCTAGTGCAGAAAGTCTCTCCAGCTGCATAAACCTCAGTTCCCCCATCTGCAAAATGGGCACACAAGTAATGCAGAGCATGTATCATTAGCCTGGGTTCTCCAAGGAAACAGGAACAATAGGTATTTACGTAAATACATATGTATGTGTGCATATAATAGGTATTGGAAGGACTTGGTATTGCTCTATTTATGTATTTGTCTACTTATTATAAGATGTTGGCTCATATGATTATGGAGACCAAGAAGTCCAAGACTGGCAGTCAGCCAGACCAGAAGGGCCAATAGTGTAGGCCTAGTCCACATGTGAAGGTCTGAGCACCAGGACAGCTGACGGTTCGCAGCTCCATTCTGCGTCTGAGTCACAAGGCAGGAGAAGACCCACGTGCCAATCCTAAGACCACCAGGCAGAGAATTCTTCCTTATTCCAGCTTGTATTCTTTCCAGGCTGGGGCCCAGTCAGGCTGACACCTAAAATTGACCACCACGTATTACAGGTCAACAGAACCACTGGCCAGCATCATATTCCCCGGACGCAGACGCTGAATGGACCTGTCATGGGTGAGGGCTGGGGCTCGGCAGGGCACATACACAGAAGGATGGAAACTATAGCCTGCAGGCCAAACCTGGCCCACCTCCTCTGTCTATAAAGTTTTATTAGAACACAGCTGCACCTATTCATCTATGTTGTGTCTGTGGCTGCTTTTTAAAACGGCAGAGTTGAGTGGCTATAGTTGAGCCTGTATGACCTGCAAAGGCTAAATTATTTACTATCC
Source organism: Manis javanica (assembly GCF_040802235.1). Classification (NCBI taxonomy): domain Eukaryota; kingdom Metazoa; phylum Chordata; class Mammalia; order Pholidota; family Manidae; genus Manis; species Manis javanica. Next base: position 80,200,090 of record NC_133170.1, read on the forward strand.
GGCCCTTCACAGAAAAAGTTTTCCCATCTGTGACTTCGACAGTGGGTACCTCAGTTTTCTTGTTGGGAAAATGGGTACAGTAATAGTAACTTTCTCATAACATGTTGGGAGGATTCAGTGGGGCTGGCGAAGGGCCTGGCATACAGTAGGCGCTTCATAATGGGTAATTGTTGTGGTTGCAGTTATACTGTTTAAGTGCTGGTGTGACTGCCGCTGGCGGTTACCAGATGGACCTGAGGAGCAGGGTGGGGTTTGCCCCTGGCTCTTCAGGAAACGGAAGCTGCCAAGGAGAGGAGGCAGCCAGCCCCAGGCCCAGCTGGGATCCTTTCCAACACAAAGGAGCCATTCCCGCCCAGGAGAAATAAAAGGCCAACTGGGGAAGTCATGCCAAGCGTCCATAATCGCCTGTAATTTGGACTCAGCCTCTCAAGGCAAAAGGATTTTGTCAAAGGCTTTTCACGGTCCAGTGCCCCCATAGCCCAAGGTCACTTGGATCGAGTCCTCTCTGACACATATTTATTATCAGGTGGAAATGGCACTTGGGTTTCTCCCAAGCTGTGTGCAGACGCTGTCTCAGGCCACTGCCGAGTCTCCAGGGGGCAGCCTTGGCAGAAACGTGGCTGCTAGAGGGGCTGGCCCTGGGGAGGGGTGTCAGAGAATGGCAGTGGCCTGAAGAAGAGTGGGCAGGGGGCTTTTCCTGCTGCGCTCAGCAGCTGTGCAGTCTACCTTCAGGCCAGGATGTAAACTGAGCCTCAGCATCTTCATCTGTAAAATGTGGATAAGGAATGCCTGTAAAACGTTAACTATGCTTGGCCCATGGTGAGTGCCCCATAACTTGCTGCTGTACGCTTACTTTTATTAACAACTTCCTCCCCATTTCTGAAGCCACAGGTGAAACCACACATAGTGGGTAAGAGCTCAGGCTCTGAAAACGGGCAGAACTCAGCTCCAGCACCACACCAGATGCTGAGTAGCTGTGTGACTTTGGACAGCTCCCTGACCTGACACTCAGTCTCCCCTGCAAAGTGGGTTAATAACTGCATCAACCTCAGACCAGGCACAAGCTTCAGAGTGCCCAGATCTGACCCACACCCTCATGAAGAGGTCCATGCCCAGCTCAATTCCAAAAAGAATTGAAGAGACTGAAATGGGCAAATACCACAGGGACGAGAATGTTCCCAAAGGGCACTGTTTTTTCCAAAGAAGAGAGATATGTTGTCCATCTCCTTCCAGAGGGCAACTGTGAGTTTGCGGTCAGTCCACACTTGAGAGGGGATCCAGATGGTATTCCAGAGTGGTTAATGCCCTGCGGGGCCCAGACAGATTGGGGTTGGAATCCTCTCGAGAGAGAAACTGAGCAAGTAGCTTCACTTCCTGAGATGTGGATCCCCCATTCATTCATTTTTTATTTTATCCAGTATTTTGTTGAATACCTACTATGCACTAGAAATGGTCCTAGGTAATGGAGATCTAGCAGGGACTGAGACGTGCAAGTCTGTGAGACAGACAGCAGGCAAGGAATGCATGAATACTGAGGGTAATGTGATCAATGCCAAGGGAAAGTTAGGGCAGGGTAGGGGGATAAGAAAAGAAAGTATTGGTCTAGATTTGGTCATTAGGGGAGACGTCTTTGGGGAGTGACTCAAGAAAAACAGGGATAATAATAGCACCAACTTCAAGATATTGTCAGACTTTAATCAGGTAACTAGGTAAAGCTCTTACCATATTGCCTAGCACACAGTAGGCACCACATGCATGTGGATTGGATGGTGGATGTATGTATGTATGTATGGATGGATGGATGGATGATGGGTGGTGGGTGGGTGGATGGATAGACGGGTAGGCGGATGAATGGATGGATGGGTGGGTGGATGGATGTTTGCATGCACTGATGGGTGGGCGGTGGATAGATGGCGGAGGGGATGGATAGATGCATGGGGGATGCGTGGTATATTAGTCAGAGACCCAGAGGGAAATAAATGGCACTCTCAAATGGCTTAACTGAAAAGGTATTAATGAAGGGACTTGCACAGAGGGGCGGGCAGGGTTTAGGGAACCAACAAGTAATGTTGGGGCACCCGGGTTCTAGCAACGGAGTAAGGTGTCGCCACTCCTGGTCTCAAAGGGCAGAAGAGGCAGAAGTGTCCCCAGCACCGGCACAGAGGCCAGAAGAGCTGTGACTACAGGGGGAAAGGCTCAGCTACTGCCAAAACAAGGGCCCTGCAGGGCAGGGCAGAAGGTAATAAATACTGAATCTCACTCCCTCTACTTTCTCATCTCCTGCCGGCACCTTCCATTGGCCCTGCTCACCCGGAAGGCCGAGGCTCAGGGGGCTCAGGTCATGCAGTCCACAGAGGTGAACCTCTAGGGAGTAGTGCAGAGCAAAGAAGGACAGAGGAAGATCTGGAAGCAAAATGAGGGCGGCCGGGGCTGCTGGGTAGATGAACACATGCGTCTGAAAGTTGCTGAGTCAGCAGAGAGACCTCAGGGACAAGCAGATGTTCCTTTTCAGATCACAAGCCTCCTTATAAATATTATACCTGTTAGTCAAGGGAGGTGAACATACTTGCAATTTTAAAAAAAATTCTAGCAACTGAACATAATGAACACCTATTTCTCAGTCATACCACAGTTTGATACGGATTGAGGACCGTCCTGCACATGGTGACACTAGGAACCAGTCCGCTTCCTTGCTGGGACTCCACCATCTTTAAGTGGGCAAAGAGAGACCTGCTGGAGGTGCCCCGGTCCCGCAAGGAAGTGATCCATCACTTCTTCTCACATCTAACTGACCAGAACCAGTCACATGGCCCCGCAAGCTACAAGAAGTCTAGGAAATGCAACCTTCCTTTATGCCCAGAAGTTCAAACAGGTTTGGCGAGCAGACAGCCCATCTGGGCCACATAATTTCAGCCCTGACAGCTGCCTGATACAAAGAAAGAAATCGCCTGTTCTGACCTTGGGTGGCAAGATTTCAGAGAGTGGACACAGGCCTGGATTTTGGGGTGGCACACACCTGGGCTTGGACGCAGCTCTGCGACTCGCCAGTGGTGTTAGAATGGGCAGGTCCCTCACTTCTCCTTGCCTTTGTGTTGGTTTCTCTAAGAGGGGGAAATGATTGGTGTGTTGACAGTTGTCTAGCACGGCACCAACACAGAACAGGCTGCCCGAGGTTTGTTGAGCAAGCATAGCGTGTAGTTATGAGGACTGGAGATGGTGAGGCAGGAAGGGCACAGCAAGGCCCCTCCACCCGCGTGAGCGAAGTCCCATAAACCGTTAGCTCCATGGCTCCAGGCGCTGCCCACTTGCAGCGAGCAGCTGACAGCAGCCCCAGAGGGAAGGAGGCCTGCCTTCTGAGACACACTTTATGGTAGAAAAATAAAGATGAGGGCTATTCCCCTGATTTGTGAATTTCTTTATGTGCAACATCTTACATAGGTATAAAAATGACATTACATTTCGTTATTCATTTCTTAAATGGCCTTTATAGGAAAGAATATGACTGTGTAGCATCCTGGGAAAGCCAGACTCCAGCCGTTGCTGCTGCTGCTGGAGTCTCTGCCCCAGCTGCCAGCTCTGGCAAGGGGGTAGTGTTCTGGGGTCACCCTGTGCTGGGGTCCCACCCCCTTATAATGATGCTTAGGGGTGTTCTACTGGTATTGGGGGAGGGTGGTTAAGAAAAAGGACCATGAAGTCAGGCTTCCTGGGTTCTGACCTCTACCCCCATTCCCTGGCTGTGTGGTCTTGGACATATTACTTAACCTCTCTGTGGTTCAGTGCACTCAGCAGTAAAATGCAGACAGTTTTGGAACTGATTTCACAGTATCTGTTTGAGTTAGTGTACATGAGCCCTTCAGGGCTGGAAAATAAGAAGCTCTCAGGAAGCACATTCATCATTAGAAGCGGGAGAGTCCTTGTGGTTTAATATTCATTTATCAGACACGAATCAAGCATCCACTGGGTGCTAGTTACCAGGGTGAGCAAGGCAGACATAATCCCTGAGTGCACAACCAGGATGCAGGGATGAATGTAAGGGACAATTCCACAGATTCCTCTTTAATCATGACTTCGAGGAAGTGTCTGGGGTGAGATGTGGCTGCAGTCCCCAGGGGCTCCAGATGGCCTCTGGGACCCCGAGTCTTGTGATCCAAGCGCTTATTGTTCTAGGACCTGCAGGGACATGTAGGAGGCAGGGCCCCTGATCAATGCGTTCATGTGACATCAAAGCAGACACCTCAGGCATTGAAGCCACAGAACCACAAGGCAGCAGGTCCATGGCCAAGCAGTAGAGGCTGAAATGGAAAGGCCCAGATGGCTGCTCAGCTACCGTAAACAGTTCATCCCAGCCACAGCCTCCCATCCAGAGGTGGTCCGTCTGTGGCCCCTGACTCCACCTCTGTGATTCTCAGGGGGAGCTGTGGGCCTCTGGGGACAGGAGAGGATGTTCCAGGCATGTCCGGGTCCTACAAGTCAGTCAGGGCAGGAGACCAAGTGGAGAGAGAGCCTGGATTGAGGGCTCAGACAGCACAGCTCAAGCCCAGATACCCTGATTGTCGTATGACCTTTGAGAAGCAACCTGGTGTGTCTTCAGTGTCCTTATCCACACAGCAAAAACAGTAGTCCCTCCTCCCAGAACCATTGGCAGGATTGATGAAATGAACCATTCAAAGGACCACTAAGTAAGTAGACTTTTGTCAAAACAGCACTGCCCTTAAGGGGCAGCATGGGGCTTGGGAGCTGGCACTGGGTCGGGTGCTACTTACCTACATGAGGCACTGTCACATCACCAGACCTCAGTTTCCCCAATTGTAAAACAGAGATACTGGAAACTGTACTTGAGTCTCTGGTCTGTTGTGAGGTTTCAAAGAAATAACAGATCAAAAACCTAACAGTGCATGGCAGGGAGCAAGGGCTTTCTAAGTGGTGACATACAGTCAACAGTGAACAAGTGTTTTTCGAGAGCTACTGAGGGCTCCTTTCTAAGTGCTTTTGGGGAAAATAAGACAGGCAGAGGAATGTTGAAGGCTTTGGGATGTTGGTGGGGTGGCCAGAAAGGGCCTCAGAGAAAAGGTGACATCTGAGGAAAAAGCCAAAGACAGCAAGACAATGAGGCATAGAATCATTTGGGATATCAGTGGTCCAGGCAGAGGTTCTGAAGGCAAAGGTCCTGGGGTGCATCATGAGGACTGAAGAGGGGCAGAGAAGCAGGAGATGGGATCAGGGAAGTGATGGGGCAGATTACGCAGGGCCTTGCAGCTGTCCTAAGGGCTTTGGCTTTTCTTTGGAGTGAGATGGGAGCCATGGAGGTTTTTGAGCGCCGCAATTATGTGATTTGACATGTTCTGAAAACAGGACTTAGACTGACGTGCTCAATGCACACTAAAGGGGCAAAGTTGGACACAGGGACACCGTCAGAAGGCCATGGTCCAGGTAAGAGGTGATAGTGGTGGCTGTTGAGGGGTCAAATATTATCATGGCTTAGTTTGCCAAGCCACTGCACACATGTTGGTGCATGCCAGACTCATGGAGGGCACTTCTTCCCCATCCTATTTGCCCCCTCATGGCCCATTCCCCTGCAGTGGCTGCCCCCACCCCAAGACAGAGTCATGTCTCCTGTTCCCCCTCACCCCGATATTTTTCAGCCACCCCCTCACTGCAGCCCAGCCAAGCCAAGAGATGTCAGTACCTTTTACCTCCCCTGGAGCCCATCTCCCCTTCCTCTTAATCATGGCAGCCGGCTTGCTCTGGCCTCACTCCAACCTGTCTACATCTGTCTGACACCAAGGGGCCCAGAGAGAACTCCAAATGCTCAGAATTTGGAAAACCACAGAATTGCCCTGCTTGGAAGGAGCCTCAGGGAGCCCCAAGCCTGGTGTCCCCATTTCATATAAAACTGAGGGTCGGTGAGGGCAAACGGCCTTTGATCACCGGTTAGTTTCACGGCTGACTAATTGCTAAGCCACCATTGGAACTCAAGTCCAGGTCCCATCTCTGTATTCTCCAGCTCTGGAGGAAGAACTCATCTCTCCACGCCGCAGGTCAATGTGTCTCCCTCTGCAGACCTGAGGAAGAGGTGGGTTGTAACCACAGCTGATGGTCACCCTGGGGTCTGTTACGACAGCTGGATTTGGTCACTGCAGCTGGCTGTTGGGTGGCCAGGATTCCCATAGTTCAGCTCCACCACGCAGGAGGAAGGACACACCAGTGAAGCAAGGTGGGAAAGGAGAGAGCCTGGGAAGGAGGCGGCCCTGGTGGGAGGGACCTTCGGATGCTGCCGCGCATCTTGGGAGTTCCCAGGGCTGGCATTTGAATACCCTTGTTTCTCCAGGTGATGGAGATGCCATTGCTGGACCCTGGCCAGCATGTTGCTGACCTTTGCTCAGGTGGCAGGGGAAAATCCCGTGCATTAATTTACATTTCTCTTACTACCAAGTGAAGTTGAACATCTTTTTTACTGGTTACAGAAACATTTTCTTCTCAATTTGTCCTATTCCTTTATGGAGGTAAAATAATTAGACCATTTTCTGTGATACAAATTGCAAGTGTTTTCATCATGGTTTTTTTTTTTTTGTTTTTTTAATCTTTTATTTTTGCCTAGATTTTGCTAGCTGGGCAGGCTTTTTTTATTGAGTTGAATTTATTGATATTTTCTTTTATTGTTCCAGGATCATGTTTTTATTTCGTTAATTCATTCATTCACTCGTTCATTAAAAAATTATTTTCTGTGTACCTGCCGTTTGTTAGGTACCAGGAATATAGAATTAAACAAGACAGACAAGACCCCTGGGCCTCAGGGAGCACAGCGCTGGGGAAAAACAGGAGATAAGCAAGAAACGGATATTTTGATTAGATGCTTTCAGAGAGAGGCAGGTGCAATGATGAAAATGAAAAAGGTGACATGTAAGAAGGTAAAGGTTTGGACAGGACTTGTTTTAGATTGTCTTAGTTATCTATTGCTAAGTAACAAATTATCATACATTTAGCAGCTGGAAACATGCCTTTATGACACAACAGTTTCTGTGGGTCGAGTCTGGGCAGGACTTAGCCGGGTGCTCTGCTCAGGGTCTCACAAGGCTGCATAAAAGGTGTTGGCTGCTCTGTGTCTTCATCCGGAGGCTCAACTGGGGACCAGTTACCTACAACCTAATTCAGGTGATTGGCAGAATTCAGTTCCTTGTGAACTGAAGTTTCTGCTGGCTGTCAGCTGGTGACTGCCTCTAGGTCGGTCTTAGAGGCCACTTCATAAAACAGCAAGGAGAATCTCATGCCTTAGCTAAGTCCTGGTCTCTCTTTTAAGGGCTTTTACCTGATTAGGTAAGACCCACCCAGAATACCCCCTCTTTGTTTCGTAGCGTGACGTCCCATCATTTCTGCCATGTTTATTGGTTAGCAGCAAATCACGGGTCCCCCCTCACTCAAGGGGAGAGGATTACACGAAAGTGTGCATACCAAGAGGCAGTGTAAATGGGTGCAGCCACTATGAAAAACAGTGTGGAGGTTGCTCTAAAACATAAAGGAGACTGTATGATCCAGCAATTGTACTTCTGGGAAGGTAACTGAGGAAATGAAAACACTAATTCAAAAAGATATCTGCACCCCCATGTTCACTATGGCATTACTCACGATAACCAAGAGAATGGAAGCAACCAGAGTGTCCGTCCATGGCTGAATGGATAAGGAAAATGTGGCACGTGTATATACACACACACACACACAACGATAGCCATACACATATATACAATGATATTTACACAATGTTATATATATATACAATGATATATATGTATATATAACAGAATATTATTCAGCCATAAAAAAGAAGGAAATCTTGCCATTTGTGACAACATGGATAGACCCTGAAAGCATTATGCAAAGTGAAATAAGTCAGACACAGACAAATACCAAGTGCGCTCACTTATATATGGAATAAAAAAATAAAACAGATACAGGGACAGATTGTTAGTTACCAATGGTAGGAATGGGGGTTGAACAAAATGGATGAAGGGGGTCAAAGGTACAACTCCTAGTTTTAAAATAAAGAAGTTCTGGGGATATAATATACAGCACGGTGACTATAGTTAACAGCACTGCGTTGTGTATTTGAAAGTCTTTAAGAGAGTACATCTTAAAAGTTCTCATGAGAAAAAAGACATTGTAACTGCAGGGCGGATGTTAGCTAGACTTGCTGTGATCATTTCACAATATGTACATATATCGAATTATTATGTTGCACTGTACGCCTGAAATTAATAGTGTTATATGTAAATTATACCTCAATTAATAAAAAAAAATTATTGGGGGCCACCCGAGGATCTGTCTGCCACATACATGTTGTTGAAGGCCTTTCAGAAGAGATGATGGTTAAGCTAAAACCTAAATAACCAGAGGAACCAACCGTGTAAAGACACAGAGAAACAGCCTTCCCAGCAGAGGGAAACAGCAAGCACAGGGACCCTGAGGCAATCATGAGTTTGCAGAAAATGTACAAAGCCAGGTGTGCCCGGAGTCCATTGAATGGCAGGAGGGTGGGATGACACTGTGGATGAAAGCAGCGCACGATGAAACAGAATGAAATTAAATTAGATGAGTGAAAATTAGAGGTAGGATCACAGCGCTAGAAATCAGGAGACCCAGCCTCAAATTCCAGGCTAGCCCATCACTTGCAATGGGCCCGGGGCCACTCCCTTTCCTTCTTGGCCTGATCTACCCGCCTATGGACTGAAAGGCGGTTGAGTCTAATGGCCCTGAGAACCTTTCTAGCTTGAGCAAGCCTAGAGTCTCTGATGGACTGAATGACACCTACAGCTAATTTGCCAATGACACCAAATTAATTAAGGCCTGGGAAAGTGATTATCTCCACCTCGGACTTTCTCATGCTTCTTGGATGTCACTGGCGGGGGAAGGGGAGACAGTGCAGGAGCAGAGAATGCAGGAACACCCAGGGGGATGCGAGGGGGGGCTTTCAGTCCTCAGGAATCAACGCACAGTGTTCTGGACCTTGGCTGGTGTGCCAAGGGTCTGCACAAATCATTAAGCCCCCTCGCCAGGCAGGATATTCAGCCTGGGGCCCACTCCTCCTCACTGACAGTCCACATGGACTTAGTTTGGCCCCATGAAACACAGGGGGATCAGATTTCTCTGCTTGCCCTGGCCCTGGAAAAACAGACACGTGGGGGTAGTTTCCCAGTTTGGGGTTTATTGGGGATTTTATTCTTAACTTTTTCAGTCAGTTCCAGAAGAAACACTGACTTTCAGCCAACCTGATGGAAGGGCAGGGCGGGGCCCAATCAAAGTGGGCCTCTGTCCAGGTTTTCTTGCCTCTCTTTTGGGGAGCATAGGCTACTCCCTGCCCGGACAGAGGCAGGAGAGAGGGACGGTGGAGGCTCTGAGCACTCGGCTCCGTGCTGTGTGGTCACCTCCAAGGCACAGCGTCCCCAGGAGCCAAAGTGAAAGGGAGGTGTTGAGAGCAACTGCTGAGAACCCCGGTTCGGAGGGGATCCTTGGGCAATCCGCGGGGGCGTTGTCCGGGCGAGGGGCCCGGGGCTCTGACAGCCTTTCACTGGCGAGAGATGGGGAGTTTGGCAAATATGTCCCGGGGTGGTGACGATTGATACTGTTTTTGGAAAGACTTTTAATTGCTTTTGTAAAATTGACACTTTCCAATTGTACAAGAAAGTGGAAGGGAAAAAAGGAAGAGAGACAGAGAGATGATGAGAGGGAGGAAAGACAGGAATGGGAAAGTGCAAGGAAGAAAGTCAAAGTCGTTTTTAGTGACTCTGGACCAGCCCCTCTAGAGCGTAAGCCCCTGAAGATGGTGGGACTGTGTCTTGCCCCACCTGTAACCCCAGAGTATCTAGGAAGGGGGAAAGAAGCTCCTGCAGGGACAAGCATCATGAGCTCAGGGGTTCTCCCAGGAGGACCATCCGTACCCAGTTGGCTGGGAACTATGTCCAACGTAGAGAAGGTGGCAGAACCCCAGTGTGCCCACACCCCTGCCTGTCCAGGATCTGGCGCTTTGCCCCAAAAGTGGTAGCTCTGCCAACTCCACCTGAGCCCACTTCCTGTAGCATTAGGAACTATCGTGAAGAGAGGGAACAGGCAGACTGCGTTATAAGAAACTTCCAGAAGGAGGTGGTACGCTGGGGTCTGAGGGGGTAAATAAGGGCACAATGTTCTGGTTTTTATTCATGCCCTGGGCAAGTTGGTGCCACTTGTTTTTGGTACATGGAAAGGCAAGTGGCATCTGGATGTCCAAACAGGGGATCATTTTTTCCCTGCTGTTTTTCTCTCTGATGATAACCTCCTAATTAGCATCTGAGATGCTTGTTTTCACAGGGTGAGAGGATCCAGTGGCAGAACATGCCCAGGCGTGCTTGATGCTAACAGTGCGCTGAGGGTTTATCCTTCCTTGTTCTCAAAATGGAGAAACCTGAGGCTTTGGTGCTTGAAGTAGCCTCCCGACAGTCACATGGCCATCCGGTGGCAGAGGAAGCATAAGAATGCAGGTCTTCCCTCTCATCTCCCCGGCTTCATTCCTCTCCACTCCTCCCCAGGGCTTTGCCCAGTGCCAGTTGTGAACCAGGCATGCCTCCCGGACTGCAGTTCCTCATCTCCACACTGTTGCCCATGCTATTTCCTCTCTTTGGAGGTCCCTTTCCCTTTCAGGAAAGTAAGTTCCAATTTGTATTTGGAGACTTAGTTAAGATGTCCTTCAAGCTGGCTTGATACTCCACAGGGAAGAAACTTCTCCCCTGTTCTTTCTGGCACTTGCATTTGTGCCATTTACATTTATTGTTGTAATCTCCCAGTTGCGTGCTTGAAGGCAGTAACTATGTCCTATTTAGCTTTGCTTTCACAGAACTTCACACAGATAAATTCTTGTTGAATGAATGAATGAATTTGATTTTGTAAATATTTTTCTTGTAACTACATGCTAAAGTAGAAGCCATCATATAGAACTGCCTTCTTCAGTACCAGGCACAGAAACAGAGACCTATGGCAATGTTTTATCACAATGGTGCTCAGCTGAATTTAAATTTAACAGTTCTCTTTATTCTGCTCCAGTGCCACGTGAACTCCTCATTAAGCAGATGGGAAGGGCCCACCCTAGTCTCCCACTTCCAGGAAAGCAATGTGCCCTCTCTCCCTTAGGCTGTCACCAGTAGTGTGATGAAGCTGATCGCTCCTCAATGATATCTTTTATAATTGAAATACTCATCATAAATATTTCTCCTAATTGTCTAATGAAGTGTCCTTGTTTCAAAGTCCATCAACCTTAGAACCAGGAGGAAATGGAGATGATAAATGGCCAAGAATCCCTAGAAACCACTCAGAGAATTCCAGATGGCTTCCTAGCCATCACAATTGTTGGCCTCAAGTTGGCAGACCTAGGTACTTGTCTCCACAACCAGTGCCTTGCTCTGTGACCTTGGGCACATCAGTGCCTCCTCTGAGCCTCCATCTCCCCATATATAACACAGAAATAAATGCACTCTCTCCCTTACAAAACTGCTGTGCGAGGGCTCCATAGTGCCGAGTGTGCACCAAAGGGCACAGTTATTATTATTGTCATTGTTGTTATTAGGGCAGCTGGAACCTGGCTGCCTGGGTATCAATCCTGGGCTCCCACTTAGCCAGGGGGGTGACCTCAGACAAGTATTTTATTGTTTCTAGTCACTGTCCCCTCAGTTGCCAAAGGGGATGGTGGTAGATCCTACCTCACAGGATTGTTGTGAGCATTAAATGAGGTACTAAATGTAAACTAGCACTTAGAATAGTGGCAGACAAATAGAGAGTGTGGAAAATCACAGCCACGCTGGGTTATTGTTGCCTTTATTATCTTCTTTTTTAATTGCCAATTGTGCATTTAGAATTAAAATTCTAAAATATTAGAACCAGAGGAAGTCTTTAGACTCATGGGAAGAGATTCGGCTCATTTCTCAGCGGGGCAAAACTGAGGCTCAGGGTGGCAAGGTCAGTTGCTGGAAGTCACAAAGCCCAGCTAAAAGTAAAGCTGGCCCTTCAGTCTCCCTGTTCTGAGCCCCTGAGTGGCAAGGCTGCGGAGGGCAGAGTTGGTAGGTTGGTCTAGAAGCTGCTTTTGGGTCTTCCTGGGATACTTCCGCCCCGTAGGAGCCACAGGCTTTCATTTTTTACGTGCTGGCAAGGACTTTCCCCTGGGAAGGAGCTGCTCCCTCCTCCTGAGGTCCTTACCCCCAAGACCCCAGAGTTCCAAACAACTCCTCCTCCGCCTGGGGGACGGGTGGGGGCACTTCCCAGCTCTCCCAGCCACTTAGAAGGCAGCCTTGACCCTGAAAGGAAAGTCAGCACACAAGAGGAAGGGGCAACTTCTGAGCGCATTCCCGTGAGCCAGGCAGAGCCTCCGCCTTGCTGGGAAACCCATTCTTTCTGGGGGGTGGCAGCAAACAGACCAACCTCAAGATGGTAGTGAAATAGAATATGAAAATGGGAACTGGTGCCGGAGGCCATTTTAGACAAGATCAGAGATGGCTATGCTTCCGAGTGCTCACACGCAGTGCCTCGGCCCCCATTTGATCTGCAGATGTTCCCCCCCCTATTACGTAAGGGCTCATTAGCAAATTAACTTCCAATGATTTGCTCAAACACCCCCAGATTCCTAAGGTGAGTTCGTAGACCAGCACCCCACCCTAATCCCCTGGGAAAATGTTTCAGCAGCTCAGAGTGGCTGCATTTGAATCCTGAATCCTCCCTCCACCCATGGGTGCGGTGTGGGTTTGGACAATACTGCCTCATCACTAAGACAAGGTGGTTGTGATCCTAACACCCAGCTCACAGCATTGATAGGAAGGGTCAATGAGATCCTATATAAGAAAACTCATAATTGTGGCTCAAAAATGTCACCCTTGATACTTTCCCTTTGCCCCCTCCTCCGTCCACTGCCATTTTTCTGTGCTGTGTACTCTCCCTCCCAATCTTATACCTTTCTCTTCATCCTTTTCTCTGCCACCTATTTATTCCCATTTCTCTTCCTCCTTCTTCCCTTTCTGACCCTTCCTCCTCTCCTCTCCTAAGTATCAGAACAGATTTTCCTCGAGCGGGGCTAGGAATGCAAACGCCCCCAGACTGTCTCTGAGGGTCCAAAGCAAGAACACGTTCTGCCCAGGTTCAGACCGAAAGACACTGCCAGCCGGCCTGCTGGCGGCGGCTGGGCAGAGGGCTCCTCGCTCCGTTTCCTGGGCACCATGGTGATGGCTGAATCCGGCTCGCTTTCTTTAGAGGACTTGGAGAATAAATACATTATGGCCGTACTCTGGCGGTGTGCGGTGCAGTTTGGGGGCTTCTCCCGTGGACCAGAATCAAAGGCATATTACTTCTAACTTACTTTAACAGTTTTCAGTAATGTAATTTTCAGTTCATTTGGTTATCAAAAACACACCTTTTCCCCCTTTTTTCTCACCAAAAAGGTGAAGTAGATATGGGCCATGCTGGGGGTGGGGGTGGGGGGTGGGGGTGCTAGGGGCTTGGTATTCTTCCTTTTTTTTTTTCTTTTAATCTCACTAATTTCTCCATGCTGTGGAGAATTTGTCACAGGCACAGGTCTGTTTGATTTCATTAAACAGAATATTTAAGCATAAAAATTGTTTAATCGCCTTGTGTCATTACGAGATGAATTTCATTTTGCATACATTTGCATATTTCATCGGAATTAAGGCTGCTAATATGCAAATGAGAGACAGGTTGTGGCTGAGGTGTTTATTGTAATAGCTGCAGGCTGTTCCACTTGGACAGCTTTCTAGGTGGTGGGGAAGGAAAGGGAGGGAGTACTTGGGGTGGCTCAGAACACTTCGGGAAGTCCGAGGGTCTCTGGGGCTTTCGCCTGGGGGAGAAGGCAGAAGACGGGTAGGCGTGGCCTGCCGCCCTAGGAGATTGACCAATCAGAGCAGGCTGTGCTGGGGAGGGTGGAGGAGGCCCAGCTGTCTGCCCCAAAGGCTCCTGGGAGCCCGTGGGTACCAGGGCTGGCGTGAGGGACCCGCGCGAGGCTGGGGCCACGCTACTGGCCCAGCTGCCCCTCAGGATGGGCAGGCGACATTCTGGAGGCCTCCGCAGCCTTCCCTGCTTGTTTACGCTGCTATTCCCTGCCTCTCTCTTTTCTCTCCCTTTGTTTTCTCCATGGCTTTGTTTCCAACCCTTTTGAATTTCGTCTTACCCTTTATTTCTAACTCTTTTTTTTTCTCCTTTGCTTGTTTCCTGACTTCCCTCCTCCCCCGAACAGGCCTGCGCCCTTGTCTATTGTCTTTTTTCCCTCCTCTGCTTCCTGGTCTTGTTCCGTTTCCCATCCTGCTTTGCTGGCTTCCTTCCTCCCCTTCGCTGCTGCCTCACTTCCTCCTTCCTCCTTCCGGGCCTCCTTACCGCCCCACCTCACCGCCCTGGAGAGCCTCCATGGAAGCCAGGGGTGGCTTGAGGTGAGGCCAGGATCAGGCAAGGCCGACTCGCGCAGCCGCGTCCCCTCCATGTGAAATCCTCGGTGAATCCCTGCCCTCATTGGAAGGTCAGAGATCGGGTACCTGTCAGAGATCGAGGGCCTGCACTGCTGGCCCCCAGGAAAGCCGATCCAAGTGGGACCCCAGGCACCGACCGAGGAAAGGAGAACTCGGTGCTTGGTGCGCAGTGAGGTGGCTGTGAGGTCGCGGAGGGGTTTGATACAGACGCTGCTTTGAAAAGAAAGTAGTGCCGTGCTCTGCACCCCCTTCCTGTTCTTTACCGCAATTGACAGGTCTCACCACTCGCACCAAGGTGAGAGGGGGATTTGGAAAAGGGCCATCCACGTGGAGCAAAGTGGGCAGGTTACTGGGACCACGCACTGGCCCGAACACGCCAAGACCCTTCTCTAGGCCTCAGTTTTCCCCATCTTGCAGTTCTCTGAATACTTCCCTAGCAATTGCAGGCAAGAGATGACTTGGAAAAGGTGGAATATTTTCATTAGGTCAACCACTATTTATTGAGCACCAACTATATGCAGGACACTCTGTGAGCACCGGATAGGGGGTGAACAACTCTCCTGCCTTCCAGGGAAGCCCACCGCAGGAAGAAAAGAAACAAGATCAGGTCAGGAAGTGATAAATGCCAGAATGGGGCTGGGGGCTAGTGTCTAGACCCCAACACCCACCTTTTCACCGCCCTCTTTGGCTGGTGCTTGTGGCCACTTCTTGGGCCCATTTCTGACACATCCCCACTGCCCAGCGGCCCCTCCCTTCCAGGCCACCTGGAAGGCCCTGCAGGGCACCCATTATTTTTTTTTCTCAGACTCTTTGAGCATCTCCCCAGAGCTGGTAGAGCAGCATCTGCCAGCCTAGGGGAACCACTCCCCCAGCCCCCCTACCCCCACCAGACTAGTTGTTCAGGCCTGCAGTTTTAGAGCCGGAGCAATTAAAGCAGAATTAATTGGCTAGTAGGCAATCACCTTCCAATCCAAGCAGAGAGCTAGCGTGGCGGGTGTGTTTTTGCTGAGTCGACAAACTGAACACAATGCTCATCGACTAGGGGCGGCGGGGAGGGGTGGCAAGGCGAACTGGTGGGAATGAGAAGCATTCCCCGCCCCCCAACCCTAATCCATGCTCCCAGCCCAGGCAAGTACAATGGCCAGCCATTGCAATCTGAGCATCTCTGTTGGGAATCCAAGAGAACTTTCTGGAATAGAACTTTGCATCACAACTTTGAAATGCCCAACCCAGGGGTGTTTGGAAATGTGCTTAATTTGTAATATCTTTATTCTCTTCCCAATAGTACAAGCAAAACATTTCCTATTGGCTTTTTAAAGTCAAATATTGCAAATATGTGTGACTTAGAAAGCCTGATAAAATGATACATCTGCATATATATTAGCATTTGATGGAGGTGAGGAGGGTGGATCTGCAGGAATGTACACCGAACTGTAAATAGCAGTTAGCCCCCGTGTTTGTGACAGGGGGAATTAAAGGAGGCTTGGTTACATGTAATTCATTAAAGGGAAATCGAAAGGGTACCAAGAGGCATTATGTGGATTCTTATTGTTGTTATTGTAGATGGTGTTGTTTTGTGTTTAGTTATAAAACTCAAGCATGGTCACGGTAAAGAAAAAATACAGAAATACATAAACGACTCCTACAGTCCAGCTTCTCATTCCCTCCCAGGAGTGGTGACTCAGAAGTGGAATGCTCCAGGAATAAAACTATCTTACTTTTGTCATCCCCTTGGGTGGAGTGGAGTAGGGGAGGAAGATGTTGGTGGCCCTGCTGGAAGAGCATGGCTCCTGGGCTGGCTCCTCGGCCTGTGGGCTGTGTGACCTTCTCCAAGTCACTTGCCCATTCTGGGCCTCAGTCTGTAGCAGTAAAATGAAGGGTAGACAGAGTACCTACTTCCACCTGCTGAGAGAAGGATATGCAAAGAACTTCCCACAGTGCCTGGCACACGGTGAATACTGAACGAATGGAAGCCATTAAGCCTGGTTACTGCCAACCCTTCTGGCAAAATGCCAGGCACACACATTTTTGAAGAAACTTAATTTACTGCATCAAAACTCCCTAGGATGTAGGGCCATTAACATCTTCCTTCCCTATTCCACTGCACCCAAGTGAGATGACAAAACTTAGAGAGTTCTATTCGTAGGGTATCCGATTTCCCAGTGTCTCAGAAGGTGTCAGAAGATTCTCAAACCAAGTTGTCAGAAGTGCACAACCCAAAGCGGAGATGAGGTGATGTCAGGGGAAGGAGTATAGGCGAGGAGCCCAGAGACCTGAGTTCCATGCCTGACTTTGCCCCTTCCCACCTCTTGGGCTTGGACTCATTCCTTTCTCTCTTTGGGGCCTCAGTTTCCCCATCTGGGACATGAAGTGAGAACAAATAGCTAATCTAGCACTCATTAACTGAGGGAAAATATTTTGAATTTGCGTGATTTTTTTTTTTCTTTTACTGAACTTGTATATCCAGCGGTCAGTGTTTAAGGGCATTGGGGAGAGACAGCAGCAGCGACGGGAAACCCAGTTGGGTTTGAGGGTTTGAGAGTGACGCATGGGAGCCACAGAATGCCAGCCAGAGGTCCGCGCCGTAGGGCATCGGAGCCCGTCTCTGGAAGCCGGTGGCTGGGTCTAAGGCAGGCGTGTCAGGAAGTCCTGCGCCTGAAGGTGTTTGTGTAAGAAGCCAGGGCGGGGGCCAGGATGGGGCTGCAGTGATTGTACAGAGGAGGCCCTGAAACCTGAGCACGTCCCACTTGCAGTCAGCCGGGGGTCACCAAAGCCAGACTAAATAGTCTGGCGGGCTGTGCTCTGGGCTGTCTGGAAAATGATTCCAGGATGCAAGGAACAAGTCAGGAGGGGGCCAGAAGGGGGGCCTGGTCAACCACAGAGAGCCTGGATCAGCGGGCCAGTCCGAGGCCTCCTCCCCAAGGTGAGGCCTGCCCATGAACGGGAAGCAGATTTTCATTTTTCATTTCAATTTCTGCTTCTCAATGGGAGAGGGAGAGGTGGAGTGAGGCGGAGGGGCAGCCCGGGCCCACCTCTGCAGGCCTGTGTCAGGCTCTCAGCTGCACTCCACTGCTGTGCTTTTGTTGTAGAGCCAGGTCTTCACACCTGAAGGGGTCTGAGTGCTGATGTGTGGCCTTGGGCTGGTTAATTAGCCTCTCTGTGCCTTATCAAGCCTCACTTGCCAAGCAGGGAAATGCCTGTTTGCCTATGTTGATTGAGACTGGTGGCTGCAGTAGCCCGCATATGCCTTTGTGTGAGTGGCACCGAGGCACCCTCTTCAGGCAGCAGCTGTCCCTTGGATTCGGACTGGACCAGGCGATCTTGGTCAGTGAGCAACATGTGTAATCACATGTGGCAGGTCTGGGCAGGCGCATGAAGTGAGTACGGTCTAGTACGTCTCTTGCTCTGTGCCAGTCACCACGCGTGGGGCTCTAAACTCAACATCAACATGAGGAAACTGAGGTTCAGAGAGGTCAAGTAACTTTCCTGAGGTCACACAGCTGGTAAAAGCACCAGGATTTGAGTCAGCTCTAATCCTAACATTCTTTCTGCAATATCTCATAGCCTTATTATCATAAATAGTAATATTTCCTTCTAATGCAATTGGGCTTTGACTTAACCATCACTTCTTACGTTTATAGGGACACGATTCACAATAGTCAAAAGGTGAAAACAGCCCAGTATCCATTGATGGATAAATGGATAAACAAGGTGTGGTCTATCCATACAATGGGATATTATTCAGCCTAAAAAAAGGAAAGAAATTCTGACACTTGCTACAACATGGAGGAACCCCGAGGACATTATGATAAGGAAAATAAGCCAGATACACAAGGACAAACGCTGTGTGATTCCACTTATGTGAGGTCCCTGGAGCAGCGAATTCACTGAGACAGAAAGCAGAATGTGGGTGCCAGGGGCCAGGGAGGGGCTGCAAGGGATCATGATTCAATGGGGACAGAGTTTCGAGCAGGGAAGAGAAAAGTCCTGGAGACGGATGGTGGTGATGGCTGCACAACCACGTGAATGTGCTTCATGCCACTGAACTGCACACTTAAAAATGGTTGAAATGGTACATTTTATGTGTTTTACCACATTAAAAGAAATCACTACTTAAAGGAGATTTTTGTTACTCCCATCACCCCAACCCCAGGCTACTCCCCTTTCCCACCCTCTGCACCCCATAAACGTGGGTTCCAGTATCTCTGGGCTCCCCTCTGGACCCAGAAAAAACAGTGGCCTTGCCTGCGTCCATCTCCGCAGTGTCCCCCAGAGTCAGCCCCGTGACTGCCCCCAACAGGCACTCGGGAAGTAAGTCTGAATGAGTCACACCAACCGCAGATAAACAACCATGCTGTCTGTTTAAATGTATCTGATTAGCAAAGAGCATTTTCACTGGGGTCTTCAAAAATATGATTTGCCCAACCACACTGGAAAAGCCCAAGTTTGAGGGCTCCATAGTGCCCATCTGGGGGAGTGAATCACGAACCCCTATGGTGTCTTCTCGAAGTTCTGGAGAAGCTCCTCACGTCTCCTCTAGGCCTGGGCGCCTGCAGAGCGTGAGGATCATGACCAGGCCACAGCGACCTTGTTCTGTCCCCTTGGTGGGGGTGAACACCAAGCACGTTGTTCTCCAACCCTTCCCAGGGCTGGGGTCTGGCTCTGCTTCCCTGCTCTCAGCAAGCCAAGCAGACAGTCACAACAGCCCAAGTGGCCCCGTTATCCTGACGTCTCATCCCCCATCCTCCCATCCTCGGCAGTCATTCCTGTCAGACCTTAGAGCACGTTGCTCGGCTCCATGTGGTTCGGGAGCCTCCTGCAGAACACTAACAGGAAGGTACCTAAGGAGGGGAGATCACGAACCCATTTCAGAGTCGGTAAAACTGAGGTCTGAGCAGAGGCTACACAACTTGTGCAGCCCTTGTGACTCCTTCAGCTCATTTCCCTGAGCTGGAGAACACATTCATTCATTTCTCAAACATCTGTGAGCATGTGCCATGCACAGGGCCAGGTGCTGGAGGTATTCAGGGGGAAAGGTGTCCTGCATTCATCTGACTCACAGACCAGAGGTGGAGGCAAATGTACAGCAAAATCTCCCAAGTAAATGTGACTGGGTACATGGTGAAGGGCTGAGAAAGACAGGGAAGGGGACAGGGAAAGTTGTAATAATAAGAATTCCTGGTTACATCAGGGAAGTCTGCAAGCTTCCCTGACCTTCCTCAGATGAATGCTTCTGATCGGCTGGAATCAGCATGGGGAGGAGGCAGCGAACTTCCCAGACAGAGGGAATACCACGTGTGAAGGTGGGCATGGTGGCCTGAGCAAGGTAAACACAAATCACAGAAGGAAGCTCAGTGTGGCTGGAGCCCGGGAGAACTATGGGAGGGGCCTGGGAGGGGGGCCAGCCACCCCCTGCGGGAAGGACTGCAGTCTGCAGGCTGGGGCAGGATGGGACATGGGAAGGGCCTGCCGGAGTGAGGCATGATGGAGTGTGTGTTTTGAAAAGATCACACTTACTGCCGAGTGTGCAACGGATTAGAAGGAGCTGGAAGGCAGAAGCGTGATGTCTTAAAGGCTACTGGAGGCATCGGGGCGAGAGATGATGATGGCCAGCACAGGGAGGCAGCAGGGATGGTGAGATGACAGATTCAAGAGAAATTTAGGCATGCAGATCTCCAGAACATGCTTGGTGATGGAGAGGTGGGGGCAAGGGAGAGAAAGGGTGCGGGGAAGCCAGGCTACTGTGAGGGAGACCTCGGAGAAAGAACGCAGTGGAGAGGAGGAGGTGTAGAATCTGTCATCACAAAATGCTCTTGGAGGCCAGCTAGTCAGCACCCTGTTACTTTACAGATGGGGAAACTGAGATGCTTAAAAGCAATGCGCCTTTTCCAAGATAACACAGTGAGGTCGCAGCCAAGCTGGGACCAGAATTCAGGTCCCATCTGTCTAATGATTCAACATCAACTACAGTCCAAACAAGGCAGAAATCTTCATTCATTCGTTAAGCATTTAATGAATCTAATAATCTTGTAGAGATGGACATAGAGGTGGATACATTCTAGCTCCCGCCCTCGAGTTCTTCGTGAGGAAGACAGACACATAGATGTGCCATAATAACCCCGGGTGTGCAAGGATCAGTGGCGGATTCACAGTTGCAGGAAGCACAAAGGAGCGTTAATTCTTGCTTAGGGCCGTGGCTAATAAAGGGGCTTCAGAGCAAGCCACGAGGTACAAACTCCCAACTCCATGTGACCTTGGGCAGGTCACCTACTCTCTTGGTTTCTTTGCCTCCAAACTGGGGATAAATGAGTGATTGGGAGGACTAACACACACACAGTGCTTAGAAAAGTACCTAGTACTCATGAAATATTAGCTGTATTTATTGATTTCGTGACAGCCCTATAAGAAACATGCTATTATTATCATCTCTATTTTAAAGATGAGGGAGTTGGGGCTATAGGATGGGCATAACTTGACCAAAGATTCACAGCTGGAAGTTGATAGAACTGAGATTTGACCCCAGGTCTGAGTTACCTGTTTGCTATACCATGTCTGACCTAAACCTTAAAGTCAAGGCTATAGGCAGATGATTCTAGACCAGAGAATCTAGTTTCAAGCTGGAAAAGGATAGGATCAGCCTCCATCAAAGCCGGGCTGGCCTCAGCAGGTACATCCAAGGATGCGGGGCTTGGCATCTGAGCCATCACATTGCTTTTCCAGAACTGGGTATGGCTGCGGCAGGAACACACGCTCTGGAGACAGAGCACTGTAGGTTCAGATCCTAGCTATGACCACTTCCGGGCTGAGTGACTTTGGGCAAGGTACTGACCTCTCCAAGCCTCAGTTTACACATCTGTGAAGTGAGACAGCTGGCTAGTTCAAGTTTAAGGAAAATTCCAGCACTGCTGTGATATCCAGTGTAATGGGAATCTGTGAAGTTAGTTGAAAAAAGAATACACTGTCTCCCTGAGACCTGCCCTGCTATGCTTTGGCCGCCTGACCTCCCTGAGACTCAGTTTACTCACTGGATAAAGTAAGTGGTACCCTGCCTCGAACATGGCTTGAAGCCTGGCAGTCCTGAGATTGATTCCCAGACCTGCCCTGCCCAGATGACACCTTTGGGCAAGTCTGAGCCTTGGGGTCCTCATCTGTGACATGGGCACAAAAATTCCAAATTTGCAGAATTTGAAGAATTAGAGGTAACATATGCTTAACATCTGGCACATAGTAGGCACACAATAAATAGGAAATAATGATCATGAAACCTACAAGAGCTAATATTTTGGGGCATCTCTTTGGGGGCTGGCACTGGGATGGCATTATGCATTCTGAGCTGAGATCATAATTCAGATAAAACACATGGAGATGATTTATAAACTGTGAAGTCCTGTGTCTCTCTCTATACATATACACACATAGCCCCCAGGACCACCTTAGGAGCAAAGACACCCTACATGGAGACTTCAGTCACCACGAGATGGTGGGGTGCATGCCCCCCACCCTAAAAGTTTCCATTTGTTAGAATTTGAGACACTCACAATGCAGCTAAGGCGTCAGCCTCTCCTGCAAAGCAGAGATGAAGCACCCGTGGGGTTCTTTTCAAGTTCCAACAGCATGTAATGAAGGCCTTTCCTCCACTCATAAACCACATATGGAATTAATAGCACCAGCATCAAGCCAGGCCAGGCTGGGTTTATTCACCAGAAACAATGAGACGTTACGAAAGCAGGGACAGGAGAGGCAGAGGTGGCTTTCCCAAGCTTCTAGGTGGGATTTTCATTCCCCCTCCCTTTGCTCTTTATTGAATCTGGTCCTTGCTGATTTGGTTACAGCCTGTGATTTCAGTTTATGATTCAATAACCCATTTGAAAGCTTGTAAATAGCACGGTTCTGCTATCTGCTCCTTCCTCCCCAAGGGGGTTGCCACTGAGGAAAGGGGGAGCTCCCTCGCTCCTGTAGCTGGTTGTACGGCCTTCAGAGATGTGCTTAGAGTGTTGGGATGCTGAGCAAAGTGGACTTGGCCATTGTGGGAGGGCCTTGACCACCAGATAAGGTGGACCCAACCTCCAGCACTGGCTGGACTGCAGACCCCACCCATGTCATGAGGACTTCTATCACTCCGGACACAACCACGTCTGGGCATTCCTGACCCTCCCCGCCACAACCAGGGCTGGGGACCCCACTGGCACAAGCCTCAACTCACCCCTCAGGGGCCCAAAATAGTGATCATGGGTCATAGGATCTATAAGTCCTTATGGACAAACTTCCCAAGAGCGTCACCCACACTCCCTGTCCCTCCTTCACCTCCTCCCACTCTCCAAGCCACTCATAACTGGCTAGCCTCATCCGAGAGGAGGCTGAGAGACCCATGGAACAGGGCCCCACCCGCGGACAAGCCCCGTCTAGAGCAGAGCCCCATGCTGACCGGCAGATGCACACATGAACCCAGCCAAGATGAGCACCAGGGGAATAACCAATCAAAAAGTTATTGTTAGTGTAACTCACTGATTTGAGGGGGTTTGTTCCACAGCAACAACTAACTAATACAATTTGCTGAGAGTTTTTCAACTTTGTTAACCAGATGACTGAATGGAAAGATGAATGACACAGCTCCCTACATTACTGGGTCCATGAATTAAAGAGGTCTTAACAGTGGGATTTTGTGCTTCTGAGTTGCTCTGGCTTAAATTCCTAGAGCAGAGGGTGGGCATGAGCCTCTCCAGTAGAACAAGATGGTCTGGGCAGAAAAGTCCATGCTAATCTTTGCCCCATTCTGGATTTTCCTTGGACCTTGTTGAGAACAGCCTTGTGCCCGGCAGCTAAGTGTGAAGGGAAGTACAAGCTGCAGTGTAAACAGTTGAACTGGAACACAACTTCGTATTTCATCTGCCTACAGGAAAAAGCCAAACGTGATGGAAGGCTTTATCTACCTTGTGGCCTTGTCTCCTGCAGTGATACCATCATACTCCCTGAGATGGGGCACACAATCTGCAAAATAGTCTCCTAATACACCATGCTTTCTCATGGATCCATGCCTTTGCTCTTACTATCCCTTTTGCCTGATATGCCCTTTCTCCATTTAGCTACCTAATGAACTCCTATTCACACTGCAAAACCCAGCCAACATAGCCCTCCTATGAAGTTTTCCCCAAGCTCAGCTCAAACACTTCTCCTATGATATTGAAATAACAGCATGCCAGATCACACCCCATTCCTCCAACTAGACTGTGACCTCCTCCAGAGCACGCTCAATAAAACTGAAGAGTCGATAAGTAAGTGAGTAAATGAGTGATTGGTGTGGGTACCTTTCCATTAAGATAGTATGGTTCCTTGCAAATACCATGAGCAGTGGAATCAATATATCCTAGGTTCAGGGCAGACAACTGTTACTCTCTGAAACTAGGCTAGTTCCATTGTTTCTCAGATATCATTGTTCCCCATCTGTAAAATGGGACCACAGAGTAATGCTGTGATGACATACTATGTCCAGGAGAAGGGCTCTCTCCCTTCCACCTGTGGGGGGACTCACAGCCGTCCTCTGCTGAGGGATCCTGCCTCCTTCATCTCCTTCCTGGCACCTCTCCCAGGGCTGAGAGGTCCCAGGAGGATGAGAATCAGGGAGAGACTGAGTTCAAGGTTCTCTGACGGTAGTTTTCTCTCACTGGGAGTTGTCAGTGGACAGTATGAGACCATCATCATATTAATAATAACTCCCATCTATCCGACACCAGTAAGGACTTTCTATGCACTATTCACAATAGTGCTGCCATTATTCCCATTTTGAAAGTGAGGACACTGAGGCTTAGGCTGGTGATAGAACCTGGTGAGGTGGCTTTCTTGAGCAGCCCCCTCTCCCTCTCAATGTTCCCTTCTTAGCATGAGCATCTTTGATCTTTAGCCCTGCATCTCTGCAGCTAGTCATGGGGAAACCAATTTCTTTGGAACCGATCCTGATGAACTGTGGAGCCTGCTCCCTGGAGACCAGCAGGGGAAGAGTGGAAAGCAGGACCCAGAGAGCCCTCGGGATTTGGAGCAGGCTTAGTGAGGTGCTTCTGTACCCATTCTCACAGTCTGCTGGGTTCTCCCCAGTTCCCAGATTCCCGCACTCGACAGGGCATTTCTTCAGCACCTGGTGTTTGCCAGGCTCTGTGCCGCGAGGAAAGATGCTGAAATGAATGTCATGGCTGTGGCCTCACGAGCTTCTCAGTCTGATGGCCAAGGCAGCCATGAAAACTAACTTCTAGATGCCATTTATGTAAAGACTGCAGTTAATGACGCTTGGGAGTGAGAAGCCATGAAGGCATCATCTTGGTGCCAACCCCAGTCAATTGCTCATGGCTGCCTGGAGGCTGCAGGGCTCGGAAAGAACGGATGTTGTGATTGATTAACAAGGTCTGCCATGTGAATAGCTAGGAGAGTTCAGGCCCCTGTGCCAATTATCTGCCACTCCTGCTTGAGCAAATGCTACTCTTACTAGGTGTAGTAAGTAGTCTACCCAGTCAGCAAGGCTGGAGAGAGGCATGAACAGGGAGGCTTTCTCCAATCCTGATCTGAGTATGGGCTATAGCCATGGAGAAAGGAGGAATTCCTGCTCCTGGGAGAATCCAGAAAGCTCCTGAGAGGTACTAACAAGTAAGCTGAGTTTGAAGGATTAGTAAGACTGCAACGCTTACAAGTGGATCCATTGACATATTGATACTGTAGCCCATGTATTTTGCAGGTGAAGAAGATAGCAGTGAGGACTTCCAGGCGGTGGTACCAGCCAAAGCAAAGGTACAGGGACATCTTGAATGCAGCAGCATGGCAAGGGTGACCAGAGAAAGGAGTGTGAGGAGAACAGAGCCAGGGACGCATGAAGGTTCTGGAGTCTGGAGTTTCACTTTCATCCCCCAGGTCCTGAGAGCAAGGGGAGGACTTGGAACTTGAGCACAGTTTCTCTGGCTCCTTGCAGAGGGGACACCAGTGAGGGGGTGGCTTCTGGGGTGAGGAATCTTCTCTTTGAGTGTTCTCGCCCGGCTGGGAGAACCGAGTTCCTGCAGCCTCGAGGACACGCTGCTATTTTAAGCCACCTGCCAACAGCCTGCCTGCCTCCCCCGCTGCTGTCTTGACATGCGGCTCCTGACAGCGAGCCTGGTGTCGCCCCAGCAGACAGCGTTGGGTGGCTGGATGCAGACACACACCTAGGTGGGGGACAGCTGTGGGAATGCTGTGCACCCTTTCCTCCCCTAGTACCCAGCCTCTTTGACCTGCTTCCCTTGGGGTGGGGCCGAGGGGTACACACCGTCCTGCCCAGCTTGGACAGGGCAGGGAGACCTGGGTGCCAGCCTCTGGTCCTGTACATTCTCACAGTGTAACCGTGGTAGGGCACCTCTCAGAGCCTCAGTTTCCTGTGTGTAAAATGCATATGATGATGAAATAATCAACCTACCCCATAGGATGGAGGTAGGGGAGAGCTCTTCATGGAATCCAATCTTTAGTCACCTGGCACAGGGCCAGGCACCCAGAGACACCCAAGAAAAGTGCAAGCACCCATACTAACCATCATCACCCAACTGCCCTGCTTCCAGTCTTCTTCTTTGTTGCCTGACATGATGTTAGACATCTTCCAGACCAAGGCAACAGAGATTTTCGATCCCTGGCATCTCTGCACAGTGGCTGACACGTAGTAGGTGCTCAGTAAGTAGTTATCAAACCAGAGGCATGGTGGTCCCTGTTAAACAGCTTCACGTCTATAACCCTGTTTCTCTTCTGAAAAGCCTCATTCCAGCAGAGGAGCATTCATTCACCCACCCAGGAGTCACTGAGGTCCTACTATGTGCCAAGCACTGTGCCAGGGTCTAAGAATGCAAAGCCCTGCTGATGTGCATACTTTGTGTTGGAGCACGACATCAAGACTGGGAGAAGGATTTTCATCTGGTGAAGGATTTAATTCCTAATTCTAAAAGTGGACCAAATTATAGATATTTGACCTTGGAATAGGTGGGTCTTTACCCAGTTTCATTGTCATTCATGAAACAAGAGCCAGGTGCCCACCAGATCTAGTCAGCAAGGAAAGGGCAGTGGAAGAGAAAGGATTATGGTGGTCATCAGTCCAAGCGGGGCAGCGGGAGCACTGGATGGTGGAAAGCCAGGTGTTGTGTCAGTGCCCGTAGTTCCCAGAGAAATGTGGGTCCGCCTGGCCTGTGGGGAGAAGGTCAGCAATTCCACCAGCACGCTCCTGAGTGGGTCATGCATTCAGGGACCAGAGCGTGTGTCCTGATAACACAGGTGGACCCAGAGAGAGCGAGAGAGCCAGTGATCTCTCCCGACAGGGATGGGCTCAGTGGGGGTGGCTCTTCTCAAGCGTATGTAGGTCCTGGCCCAGGTACCACGCTGACCCTAATAACTATATTTCTCAATGTCAACTGCGCTCTTGACATTTCAAATATAGCATCTGCCTCCAAATTCAAACTTCTAATGACAATCCATTTTCAACTACAGAGGGTCAGAGCCTGCTCTCTGCAGGCAGCCCAGGTTCAAAGCCTGGCTCTGTCCTTGACCAGCTGTGTGACCTCAGTCAAATTACCTAAACCTTCTGTGTCTGTTTCTTCAGACATAATAGCAGCAGGAGAAAATGGGTTATTAGGAGGAGAAAATGAGTTGACATATGTAAAGCACTTAGAATAGTACTTGGTACCGTGCACACTGGGTGAGGATTCTCTGTTTTGATCATCACTGTCACGGAATGTGTGGACTTCCGGCATCAGTAATGAAGATGGGCTGTAGAGCCCACGTGGAGATGAAGAGCCCAGGCTGGACACTGAAGGCTACAAGTCTTCTTGCAAAAAGTTGTATTTCCTTGGGGGTAATGGGGTGAGAGGTCCTGACTCCCAAAAAGGGATTATTCCAGAATCTCATCTTGGGGGCCACCTCTTCGCTCCCCTGTAGCAGTATGAGACATCCACATCCTGGCCACGGACTTAGGATGGGGGACATTTACTTCCTCGCCCCTTGACACTGGATTTGCCCATCTGATTTGCTTTGGCCAAGGGACTATTCCCGGACACGGTGCAGGGAAGGCTGGAAATACGCTAGCGCCTCTGCCATCCAGTAGCCTTCCCCCTCCATCCCGACCCTTGGTTGAGACACGCGGAACAGGCTTGACCCAAACCTGCAGTCTGCAGCCACACTCAGCTGAGCACAGCCAAGATCAGGGCAAGACCAACCTACCTGCACACTCTTGAGCAAGAAAAATATGAGTTCTTGACAGCCCCTGCCATGTGGAGGCCATTTGTTACGAAGCATTAGCATGGGAACAGCTGACTGATATACCTGTCAGTGCATTGCCACCACCAGGTTCTTGCGATGATGAAAAGAGGTAATGCATGCAAAGTGTTTAGTACTATTGTAGACACATAGTCAGCCTTCAGCTAACCTGAATTATTTTTATCACCATCATCAACCTAAGCAGCACACCGTCTGCTCGCAGGTGGAGCGAAGGCTCTCTCCTCCCTTAATGTGAGGTCAAGTGCCCTCCAAGGGCCCAGCGCGTGCCCCCCTCCACACCCGCCTCCCAACCTGCCTCTCCTTGATGTTCTAAAGAAATGAGAAAGAAGTGTTAAATTTGTTCTTGGCTACTTTTCCTTGCAACTCCCAGAGGCCCTGCTTACAAACTGAATCAGTTATCAGCTAGTTAGGCTGGCGGTCCCCGGAGGTGCCGCTTGAATACAGATAGGGACCCATGCATTATTCAGTGCGAAGACGGGGAGAAATGAGCAATGCGTCCAAAGCCAGAACGGCAGTGGCAGTAAGGGAATAATTAGCGAGCTGTCACTTGTCCCTGTCACTGTTTCCTCCCTTAACACATGAGGGAAAATAAAAAAATAAAAAATAAAATTTTTTAAAGGAAGAAGAAAAAAGGCAGGGAGTTCATCTTGCTTCTCGAGGCAGCTGGTAGGTTAAAATGTGACACTAAAGAAGCTTGAAGAAGGGCTCTGGTTCAGCTCAAAAAAGCCATGGCCTGAGGACTCCCCCCCCACCCCCCGCCAATATTTTATAGAACTCTCCTTTCTGGTTGATGATTCATGAGCACTGCCCCAGCCTTCCATTCAGATTTTCTGCACGTTTCCAGAACACTGGGAATTAATTTTTCCCCTCTAAGGAGGAGCTGGGGGTGTTGGGAGGGGGTGGGGTGAGGAGGCGAGTGGGGCAGAGCCACCTAGGCCTGCAAAGGTTTGAGGTGACCTTCCAGGAGGAAACTGGGATGAGGTTGACAAGGGCTGGGCTTGGCCCGCTTGGGGACCGTGTGATTTGATTATTCATGAGTTTACACGCACAGAAAGAAATCATTTTATTGCGTGCCTCCTCATCGTTTCTTGTGGAAGCTATTTTTATTTATCTATTAATGTCTTGTTAGAATCTTTTTTTTTTTTTTTTGGTAGTGTGTGCTGGTTTGCCACTTGGGGTGTTGAGCCAGACGTGTGAGGGTCTGAGATGTGTTGATGGTGAGACTAGTTTTCTCAAAGACTTCCCCCTCCCTTTTCCCTTGGAAAAATAGCAATCATGGTGAGGGGAGGGTGGGGGAGGGTTGAGAATATTTGTTTGTTTGATTCATGCCTCTGCTTCCCATTAGAAATGAGCTGGTTAGCTTTGGGTAAGATAGTTGCTTTTTGCAATTCTGTCAGCGCGTGAAACTCAATTAGAAGAAATGAGGAAAGGCTTTGTATAAGAAGCGCCAGAAAGAGGGAGTTGGAAGAAGCAGGGCTTGAGAAAGGGCATCAGGCTAGATGATAGTGAGGGGCTTTCCAATGGGAGGGAGGTTGTCCTTGTAGAACTCCCAGCTGGAAAACAGCTCACCTTTCATCATAAACATCTCTTGGCTTCCTTACTGCATAATGAGGGTTGCTCAGGGATGGGAGACTTTGTTTTGAAAGCCCAGGGAAAACTGAAATTCTTTCATAAAGCCACTAGCCCAGATTTAGCAAGTCCATGGCATGCATACCACTACTCCTTTAGCCA
Organism: Manis javanica; assembly: GCF_040802235.1. Taxonomy (NCBI): domain Eukaryota; kingdom Metazoa; phylum Chordata; class Mammalia; order Pholidota; family Manidae; genus Manis; species Manis javanica. Next base: position 80,229,564 of record NC_133170.1, read on the forward strand.
GTGCCCAGGGTAGACATTGCTAATCAATCTCAGAACACTCAACTGAGTGCATGGGATACTAGCATGTCACTAGCATGCCATCAGAGTTGCCACTGGAACTGGAGCAACAAGGACTCTTACTGACATTCTTGGATATGGGAGAGGGCAGAATATCAAACCTTAAGGAGGTAAACCTTTCTCTAAAAGGTCGTGAGTCCAGATTAGGGAAGTGAATGTGTGAACTCCAGTGGGACAGTTGGTAGCTGTGCAATCTCAGGCAAGTTTCTCCATGGTTGGAGCCGTAGTTTTGACATCTGGAAATGGGAATAATAACTTGTTTAGCAAGAGCCAATGAGATGCAGCCTGTCAAACACAGACCTTCATGCCATATGAGCTCCCCCAACCCACTTCCCTCTCTCAGACTCTAGACCTCCTTGCATGCTGTTCCCTTCAGCCTGGAATGTTCCTTCACCCCTGGCTAGCACTTGCTCAGGCCAAATGCCACCTACTATGTGGAGCCTTCAGAAGCTAACCATCTCAGATCCCTGCAGGGTAAATTACTCCCTCACCACTCACACATCTTCTACCATATTTTTACATTTGCTGTACATTGTTCAGAAATGAATGATCAATCTAATTTGCTCTCTCTCTTCCTCACTAGATTGGAGATCCAGGAGTTAGAATGGTCACCTCTCTGACCCCAGCAGCCAGCTTAGGATCTGACACCTGAAAGGGACCCAGTAAGGTTTGATGAATGAAGGAAGGTGTGGTTTGCTGTGTGCCTCTGGACAAACTCAGCCTCTTTCTGGGCCTAATGGCTAACATTCAACCCAAACATAGACTACAGGTTGCCAAGCTGTGTGTAGGGGGTTCCAGAGCTTCTGGGGCACATGTCAGGCACACAACCCATTCAGCTTCCTCCTGGGTCCTGTCACCAGCTCTTGGCTTCACAAAGCTGACGCTAAGGGAGAAAGCCAGAATAAGTTGACACCGGAAAGTTGTAGGCCCAGCAAGGTCCAAGGTCTTGTGGTCAGGAGGGGAAAGTAGGTGGGTGGGGGATACAACAGCTCATGTTTCAGATCCCAGATAAAAGCCCTTAGGTCATGTATAGGCTAATATATGTCCCCCAAAGATATCAGGTCTTAATCTCTGGAACCTATAAATGTTACCTCATATGGAAAAAGGTTTTCACAGATGTAATTCCACTGAACTGGGGAGGTTATACTGGATTATCTGGGTGCGTCTTAAATGCCACCACTTGTGCCTTTCTGAGAGGGGCAGAGGGAAATTTCACGCACAGGCAGAGATTGGAGTCATGCAGCCACAAGCCAAGGAATGTCAGCAGCCGCCAGAAACTAGGAAAGGCAAGGAGGCGCCGTGACCTGCCGATACTTTCATTTTGGCTCAGTGACACTAATGTCACGTTTCTGCCTCCAGAACTGTAAAAGAACACATTTCTGTTGTTTGAGCCAAGTGGGTGGTCATTTGTTACAGCAGCCACAGGAAACTAATACAGGCTAATAATGTCTAATCATGACAGAGAGAAAATGGGGAGAAGAAGGGCATTTTTGCTTGTCTGGAATGCAGCTCTCTCTTCCCCAGGCATAAACACCCACTGGAGCCGTGTCCCACCAACCAAGTGGCATCACCCCTTGCTTGTCCCTGTGTCCTTCGGTGGAGAGAGGCAGCAGGTACATCAAAGCATAGAGGTTAAGAACACTAGACTAGAATTTTTTTTTTTTTTTAGATTCATCAAAATGCTCAAAACAGACCTACCATTTGACCCAGGATTGAATTTTTTAAAGTATAATTGATGCATAATATTATATTCGTTTCAGGCACACAAGGTAATGATTTTTTTATTTACATATATTGAGAAATGATGACAAGTTTGTTTAACATCCTTCCCCGTATAGTTACAGAATTTATTTTTTCTTCTGATAAGCTGTACTCTCTTAGCAGCTTCCAGGCATCTAAGTGCCCCACAAGCTGGGCTCCATATACTTCAGAGATGCCCCTCTAAGAGGGAGGCTGACTAAAAGTTGTCTGGTTGATGTGGTGCTAATTTTATAGACAGTTGGTTCAACATTTCGTAACAGATTTTAATTCTGTAGTTGTGTGTCTTCATATTTCTGCAGCCAGTGAGTTTGGGTGGAGGAGAGTGGTCTCAAATATTTTTGTAAGTCCTTGGAAAGCTGTAGGAAGAAGTCATGGATTAGAGAAGATCTCTGCCCTTTCTCTGTACCTCTCTCCGCCTCTCTTCCCTCGGCCTCTATCACTGTCTCCGGTTTCTGCCTCCTGCCTGGCCATCTCTCCCTCCCTCTCTCACACACACACGCACTCTGTGGGTGATAAGTTGACTTTGTCCCCCTTACCATCCCTTCTCAATGACTGTTTCCATCCTCCAGGCCCTCCTCCTGCACAGACGCTCCGTGAAGCGGCCCACATGCATCAGCACCATACCTCCCCACCATCTTTTTTTTCTTCTTTGCCCTTCCAGCCACTGGGCTCAGGGAAGGAGAGAATTTCCCTCAATTACCAGGGTCTTCTTAAGGCTTAATATGTGGCCCAAATAAATGGCCTCGCCAGAAGGGAGCTGCAGGATCATTAGCCAAGAGGGGAGAAAGGCAAAGGGAGCAAGAACCAGAGTGATGAGGGAAGCAGAGAGAGAGAGAGAGAGAGAGAGAGAGAGAGAGAGAGAGAGAGAGAGAGAGAGAGAGGAGAGAGAGAGAGGGCAGCTAGCAGGTCAAGAGCATGGCTATAACTGGCAGAACGTTGGCATAGAGGACTCGGCAGCCAGTACCCCAGCCCTTCCCATGGAACATGGAAGATGTCCCAGGACAGGGTGCGGAAGTGGTTAGTTCTCCTATGGGATATTGGTGCCAGGGGCCACCATCCCTTCCACTTGATTGGCATTTGCCAAGATCATCCCACCTGCCAGCCTTGTGTGGGGCACTCTGCTTTCCAGAGTACGGATGATTCCATGTGGTCCTATGACTCACTTCATTCTTTAAAAAAAATTTATTGAGGTGTAACTTAATTTAAGTATACTGGTCTGAAATTAAAAGCTCAGTTAAGTCTTGCATGTGCATACCCACCACCCAGGTCAAGATGCAGCCCATTTCCAGCCTCCAGCTGGCACTCTCGTGTGCCTTCTTGTTTATACCTGCCCTGATCTAACCATTATCCTGAACTCCAGCACTGCTCTTCCATTTCTGAACAAGCCTTCTCCTAATGTTACATCTTCATCATGTTGTTGCATGAGTCAGTAGCTTGCCCTTTTTATTGCTGTATAGTATTCCCTTGTGTGACTATATCACAATTTATCCATTGCACTGTTGATGGACATTTGAGTCATCCAAATAATGAGCTGCTGTAAAATAAAATACCTTGTGCCTTTTGGAGATTCCAGCACTCTATTTTCTAGAGTTTACATATCCAGGACTAGTATTTCTGGGCCAGAGTATAGCTTATAAATATATAGCATAAATGTGTGTTTCATTCTGATAGGTAGTACCATATGTTTTTGCAGATATATATATATATATATATATGTGTATATATATATATATATACCTGCAGTGATTCTGGCATATTTTGTTGCTTAGGATGAGCATTTATTTCTTAAAAGTAGTTCTATCTAAAATTAAGGTAAAGGAAAATGCTAAGTCAACAGTAGTATTGGTAACAGGGTAATAGTCAGATGTGGCAATGGTCATGGGGACAGTGTGCAAAATGGCTATTTAGGGGCCTCTCAAGAACTAAATCACTTATTGAACATGCTATTCAAATCATTATTCAAAACATTCTTGATTGTTTCAGTTCCCTTATCTGTAAAATGGGGATGATCAACACCCTCCCCTGGGGCTTAGGGAGGATGAAATGAGTTGTTCCATGTAAAGCTCTTAGAACAGCGTATGACACTGAGTCAGTGCAAAATAATGTGAGCTATTATGTTTGTTCATTGAACACCTACTATGTGCTTAACAATAACTTTAGATGTCATCTCATTGAATCTATACAAATGCTGTGTGTGGCAGGTATAGGGGGTGGGTAGGGGAGCTTCATTGTCACCCCCATTTTACAAAGAGGAAATGAGCTCAGAGAGGCTGAGTCTCCTGCCTGAGGTCACACAGCTGGTGAACAGAAGAATGGGGAGTCAGGTCTATGTGGTTCCAATGTCTATATTTTCCTTATCACCCCTTGAAGATAGGTGCTTCTTAGTCAACAAAAGAGCAGCAATTTCTACAACGTTATATCAATCAGGGATTGCTCATGTGTAATTGAAAAATCCAAATGTAAATAGCTTAAATATGATAGGGGATTACTTTTCCCTCATGTAAAAGAAGTCAGAAGGATAACAGCTCCATGACACCATTAGAGATGGTTAGCAAAAGCTCTTTCTAGCTTTTGTGCTAACAACCTTAAAGTATGACCTGCATCCTAATCATCTTAAAGTGACTGCTGGAGTTCCAGCCATCACACTCTCCATCCAGACTAGAAGAAAAGGAGAGTCTGATGATGAAAAGATAATTGATAGCTCAGATTGCCTCCTTTACAATAGGAGCTTTACTGGAAGATGGACCCAGCAACAATTTCCACTTCTAAGTTATTAGATAGCAGTTGTCACATGGTTATCCCACATGCAAGTAAGGCTGGAAAAGGTAGTTATTGATTTGGGAAAACTATTACTTACCCTCTGAAAAATGAATGTTCTCTGAGTAGAAAGAAGAAGTGAATAGTTATGGGTAAACAATAAACCATAAACACTAACCCAGGGTCTTAGGGTCCTTCTTCCAACTGTAAAAGTTCCATTGACTCCAGCTTTCTTCAAACTGTAAAAGTCTCATTAACTCCCATGATCCTGTAAATATATATTCAATTGTTAATGTGTGTGTGAGTATTCAATCACACACATATATATATATGTATATATGTGTGATTAAATATTCAATCATTATGTAAAGTATAAACCCAAGAGATTCAGGGAGCAGGGCATATTGAGGATCACAGAGCAAGTAAGTGACAACCCCAACACTTGGGTCTCTCTCTGGACTCCAAGTCCAGTGCTCTTTCAAGTATCCCAGACTACTTTTCCTCCAGACTTGATAGTTTCCTTCTACTTGTATCCTAGCTTTTGACTTTGCAACAATTCAATTAATCATTAATGGAGATGACTAAATATTTCTGGTTTTCCTCCCTTCTAGTATATGTAAGTTTGCACTTTCTGCACCCCTGCCTTGGATTAGGGACATATGGATAGTTCTGGTCAATAAATTTGAGACATCATTGGTATGGGTCAATTCTGGGTAGATTTAATAACCAATTCAAGACCCTTCGGAGCTCACTTTTCCTTCTGGCACTCAGACCAACAACTTTTGAGAAGGCTACTGCCCATTGTCCAGGGTACACAAATGACCATGATGGATGGGGCTTATTACCAACCTGAGATGAGTATGCACCATGAACAAGAAATGAACCTTCACCATTTCAAGCCACTGAGAGTTGGGGCTTGCTTGTTACTGTAGTGTAACATCTTCAATTCTGACTGATACTTCTAAGATGCATGTTTCTTATACTGCATTCCAGATGCAGTGACCCAAAATGGAATATTGGTGCTGTTGAGAATGTCTTCAGCTCTGCTTCTGTGGGCAAGTAGAAGCCAAACCACCATAGACACTTAGAATAAGAGCGTCCCAAGTTCTAGTTCCCACTATAGTAGCCACTAACTGCATATGACTGTCCAGATTCAAATTAATTACAGTGGAATAAAATTAAAACTCAGTCTTCCTTAACACTAGTCACATTTCAATGCTCAATATAGCCACGTGCCCTGGTTGTTACTATGCTATCACTTTGGACAACACTGATATAGAGTATTTTTATTGTTGTGGAAAGTTCTCTTGGACAGCACTGGCCTGAAGTCTTGAAAAAAATAGAATCCAAAGCCCTAGAGCCAAGGAATGATAGAACCTTAGAAAGACAGACTATGACATCTTAAAATGTTGGCATCTTAGTACATGAGTGGACCCAAGATAGTCTTGGTCATGAAATGGGACAGCATATCTCCTATCAGCCTGAAATGGCAAATGCCTCCATCAAACCGTGGCTGCCTGCAGGAGGTGCTCGGGAGGCACAGAAGGACCCAAACCTGAACCGGGGAGTAAGCAAGGGGCAGAGCATCTCACCTTAGGGCCACCAGGGTCGACATCTCTCTGTGTTAATTCTAGGACATGGTGTCCAGAGCTGGTCAGGAAACACTTCCTGGGTTTTGAATGAGTAATGCAGGAGGGAAGAGAGCTTGCTCGTGTAAGTGGGATGTGAATGAGGTCAAGGGCATGATTACCAACAGAGGGCTCTGCAGCCACGCAATCACTGAGTGACCGTCTCACTGGGTAAACTCAAGAGTCACTCCTCCACCATGAGCCTCAATCACTTCATCTGTAAAATGGCAATAATAGCCTGTATTTATAGAGCTCTTATTATTGCTGGGAGACATGCCAAGGATGTCATATGCTTCATTTCCCTTTTTATCCTCACAATAAACTCAGGAAGTAGGCTCTAAAATTATTTTCCTTTCTGTCTGTCTCTCTCTCCTTTTTTTAAAAAAATTTTAAACTGTTGGCCCTGTCTCCCCAGGCTGAATGCAAATGGCTAGAAGGAAGTTCATTCCTTAATACAGAGCACTGGGTAAACAGCAGGTAACAGACAGCTTCGTCTTCTCGCCTTTGGAGTGGACACGAGATGCACCAAAGGTGAGTCTGAGTAAGGTGCCAACCTTTTCCCTTTTTCCAGGCAAATACATTTACTTCTACGTGGTATTTCCAGTTCACTTCTCCTTCAAGGAACATGGGACGAGTAACTGAAGTTGGGTATGGTCACATGAGCAAATAGAATGTGTGTAACGTCCAGGAAGGACAAACTAAGAGCCAAGGAATGATTCTCCAGTCTTCTTTCCCCACTGTGGAAAGAGGCATGTATGGAGGTGCCATAAGATTGAAGTTTCCTGGATTATTGACTTGCTGTGTAAAGGACAGCTGCCCTGGAGAGCCTTCCAAACTCACCAGGAACTTTGTAAGAACAAGAAATAAGCATTTGTTTTGTTAGGTTACTAAGTTTGGGAGGTTTATTTGTTACTGCAGCATAACCTGACCTATCCTGTCTAGGACATCCAGCTTTGAACCTCACTCTTCCCCCTCTAAGCCCCATGGAGCTCATGCCTGTCACTCCAAATCCCCAGCATAGGATGGCTATTGCTTGTGGCCAATAGGGGTCCCAAGTGATCTGGGCTGGGCCACTAAGTGATGCTACAAAGCTTAAACTGCTGGGAGGGACACTGACTCTGTTTACATCTTCATTGGTAGCTGGTCATGAAGCCGATTCTGGCACACTTGAGGTTCCTAAATCAAGCACTATTGCTTGACTTTTCCCATGTACTTTATGGCTAATCAGGCAGGTTTCTGGAGGCCATGTCTGTTTTTGAAACTATCTCCTCCCTCTTTGGGAATGAAGAAAATAGAAAGCTTTCTCCAGTGATATGAGTCCTGTGCATGTGTCAGTTGTGTCCCAGCATCCCCCCCTTTCCCAGAAAGCTCTGGTTTCTGTGTGAGATGCATAGGCTTCCGTGAGCAGGAGCAAAAGCATGTGACTCAGGAGGGTCTTATCCGTAGGCTTCCTCCCTCTGACCACAGAGATTAATTTAGAAGTGGACGTGAGAACTGAGCTGTCCAATCAGAGTGGATCTCAAGGAGTTGGGGGTGGTGCCCAAGTGAAGATGCTCCTTTTCCTGATTGCTGGGTAGGAATATAAAAACACGTGGCTATGAGCCCTGCAGCCTCCGGACTTAGAATAAAGTTGACATCACGGGAGACAGAAGATAATGGTTTCCTTAATGAGTTGTATCATTGAGCTCCTGGACCAAGCTTCAATTAATAACTGAAACCTCTAAATTTGTTGTTACATAAACCCAGGACCCTTCATTTTGAAGGTCTTTTGAATCAGGTTTTATCTTACCTTTATCTTTTGAATCAGGTTTACATAAAATGTCCTAGCTGGCACACCATTTATAAATCAGGGGAGGTCTTCTTTCAGCCCACTCTCCTCCCAGTATCCTAGAGTTAGAGAATCCCACCTGCCTGAGGCTGCGACCATTGGGGGATATATCCAAGGTCACTCAGGAAGTCCCTGGAAGTTCCTGGCTCCACACTCTGTGCTCAGAAGGGGGATCATGCTGGATGCACACACACATTCAGAGAGAGAGGGAGAGAAAGACAGAGAGAGAGATGCTCCTTTTTCAGGAGTGAGTGCTGGCTGCCTGCAGCAAAAATATATGCAAATTTATTCAGAGTAGCTCTGCATGGCATGGGCAGATATAAGCAAAGTGAGGGGGAAAATTCATCTCAGTCCCAGGGACTGTGCCTCTGATAGGGTGCTCCTTGAGATGTCCGTGTAACCCTCATTATCCTTCCTCTTTTCTCCAATTGGTCCCCAAGTCCCAACTGATTGTACTTAAAAACGCATCTCTCAGATGCACACCTTCTCACCAGCCCTGTGCCAGAGCACTGGGTCCTGTCTCCTTTGCTCTCTGGGGAGCTATTTCTACAGTCCCTGCGCCAGTCTCCCTGCCTCCAAATTTGTTCTCTACCTGGCAGAGCTTCCTAAGGTGCTAATCAGATGGGGTCATGCCCTTGATTAAGCCCTTCCAATGGCTGCCTGTCATCCCTAGGACAATGCCCAGGTTCCGTATTCTAATATGCAAAGGCTTTGAAATCCCCTTCAAGAGGCTTGCCCCCTCCTCTCTGTCCCATGAACCCCAGGCTCCAGCCACCACCCCCTCACCTTTTGTTGAATCTCCAGTTGTACCCTCAGGCCACAAGACTTCTGTGCAAACCGTTCTCACTGACGGAAATACCATTCCCTCTGGCACCTGAGAAAGACTTCTTTCTTCTTTAAGCCCAATTCAGAAGTGATTTTGTCTGTAACATCTTTCCTCATCTTCGCAGTTAGACAGAATTACTTTTCCCTTCTTTATATAATAATATATAGTGGTATGAAATAATATAATATAATAGTATGTAATAATCATCATAATAAAAGAAGAGAACATTTATGAAGTGCTAACTGAGGCCCCAGCACTATGCTAAGCATTTTATATGGGTTATCTCATCACATCCTCCCAACATCCCTGCCGAGCAGGCGTTATTATTATTATTATTACTCTCTTCTCCCATTTTATAGATGGGAAAACCAAGGTTTCGTAAATAAAGTTGTTTGCCGGTGGTTCCACAAATAGAAGGAAGCAGGCTGGCCAGAGCCCATGCTCTAACACTTCACAGCATTCCACATGTAGGTTATATTTTTTAAGATGACAGTTTATTAAGCACTTCTTTGGGCCCTTACCAATTTGAGCTTCACGGTGGTCCTGAGGTATGTGTTTGTCTCGTTCACTTAACCATGAACTTTGTGAGGACCATCTCTGCAACCCCAACCCTCAATTTGAAGGCCTAAGGGTGTGTCGGGTGGATGGAAGGATGGATAGATTGGTAGGTGGCTGGGTGGATAGGTGGGTGGATGGATGGATGGTTGGATGGAAGAATGGATCAATGGATAAAATGATCAGACAGATGAAGCAATAAACCCCAGTAAACTCCCTACTGTCAATTCCGATACTTCCTTGAATCCAGGCACTGCATTAGCCATTAGAGTTACGTGAATGAGCGAAGGAATACAAGCCTACTATATTCCAGCTGTCTTCTCCCCTTCCTCCACTGGAATCCCTGATCACTGCAGAGACAGGAACATGTGTGCACCTTTCGAAAGGCTGCCATTCAGCGTCTCATCTCCATGCAGTGACTGGGCCCAGCACCCTGTGTATTTGTGCACACTGGGGCATTGAATTTGCTGAAAAAGGAACTAAGCCGAGGGATTCAGGACTGACATCACTGCCTCCTGCCTTGGGGAAGCAGGCAGCCCATGCCATGCAGCTCTCCGCAGCCTTCCCTGACCACCGTTGTCTGCTTTCTAAATAAACCCTGAGACAGAGCCGTGTGGGGTTATAAATCAGCTGGAAATCAAATGCTAACATGTAAATAAATTGCAAATCAGCTGAGAAATTGGTTTCATTTTGAGACGATAAAGCACATTTCTCCTGTGCTGAGTTTGTAAGGCGCCCCTTAAGAATTGTAATATTTCTGTGTGGTAATGATAAACATTAGTGAGTTGCTTTAGAAATGAAAAAATAGACAGCCTCTAGGGATTTGAAAAACATATGCACTTCAAATTTGAAAATCCAATTTAACTGTCCATTATAAGGAGAATAAAAAGGTAAGGATAGGATAATTTTGCAGTTACACAGCATTTGACTAAATCTGATTCCGCGATGACAGGCACACTTTAAAAGCTACAAGTCTGAATGCAAGGAGACAGCAAATCATTTATTTATGATTGTAATCTAGCTCCTGTCTAACAAGTTAGCGACTGTGCTGCTTGCGCCCTGGCTGCGGACGGCACGTGTACACTTGTCAGCTAGCACTCCTAAAAACAGTTCTCATAGAATTTCTGGGTTCGGGAGGAAAAAAGATAATAAAGGAGAGAGAACACAAAAGAGATAATCCTTGTCAAATTTACCCCAACAGACAGATGTTGAAATTGTGAAAGTTTACAAAGAAACAAATCTTTTTCCCTAATTTTTGCTGAAAGCAACTTTGGAAAATCTGTGCGTGTGTGTGTGTATGTGTGTGTGTGTGCACACGCACAAGCCTGTGTGCATGCCCACACATGTGTGCTCACACTCAGTGTGAACACACACCCTCCCTTGACTAGAGACTTTGTCTGTAGCTGGAAAAGTTCATGTTACAAAACTTCAACTGAACAGTTGATTTCCCTATGGAAATATTGGCTTTCTTCAATTCTGTTGTCAGCATCTCTCTGGAGATGTCCCTTAGCCCTTACCCCCCTACCTATGGGGAACCCCCAACTGCAATTAATTTGTAGGCTTGTTTTCTCAAAATGTGCCAGGGTTTCCCCAGGAATGCACTTGGAAGGTGCTGGAAACCTGATGTAGAGGGAAAGTTCAGAGGGGCTAAAACAAATGCCCCCACACTGAGTCCCCTTATATGGGACTCCATCAGTCACGTGGTATTTATCTTGACACAAAATGAAGTCATCTTCATGAGCCATATACAAGTGCTCTCCCTGCTGGGCACTGGGCTAGACCCTTTACATGTCACAGCTTCTGCAGTCCCACCACACTGCAAAAGAAGGTCATTTACTACACCCATTTTACAGACAGAGAAATTGAGGCTCACTGGGGTTTGAGTTGCCCAAGATCGCAAAATTAACATGTGGTCGAGCCTAGAGTTCACCTACTGCCTTTTTGACTATCGTCTGTGCCTGTCCCATTTGTAACTTCAGCACATCATTGCACAACACCCGTTTGAACTATGTGGGTCCATTTATATGAGGATTTAAAAAAATAAATGTATTGGGAGACTTTGGGGAAATTTGTGATGACTTGAAAAAAAACAGATGAAACTCATAGCCTAGAAATATAAAAAAAAATTAAGAAAAAGCTAGGGATGTCATAGATACTAAGCTATTTTATCATTTATTACAATAAAGTCAACATTAGGCTATTAGCAGTTAAGTTTTTGGGAAGCCAAGGCTATATGTGGAATTGTGGCTGCTCAGGGCTCAGCACTCCTCACCCCCATGGTGTTCAAGGGTCAACTGAAATTCATTTATTTGTTCAGTCGAGCAAATATTTCTTGAGTACCTAGTGCCTGCCAGGTGCTGCTCTAGGAAGCAGGGATCCAGCCGTGGGTAACAGACAAGATCCTGCCCTGGTGGGCCTCATAGTGAGTGGAGGGGTATGGAAAATAAGAAGAAAGAAAAGGGATGAGATAGTTTCAATTAATAAATGGTATGAAGGAAGGTAAATGAAGGTAATAAAAACAGTAATTTGGTGATTGATTCTAGATAGGGGATCGGGAAGGGCTCTCTGAGGCATTCACAGGAGACATACGTGACAAGAAGGAGGCAGGTTCTTGACTCCTGGGAGGGAAGGGCATTCCAGTCAGAGGGAACAGCAAATGCAAGAACCCGAATGTGGGAATGAGCTCTGGCTTGTTCAAAAACGAAGAGTTCAGGGCAGCTGGAGGGAAGCGTGCAGGGGCAGGACTTAGTGGGAGCTCCCAGAGGGTTTTGAGCCAAAGAACAGCATGGTCTGATTTAGTCTTTGGAGCGCCCCAGCAGGAGCCCAGCATCAAGACAAAGGAAACCAGTAATCGCTGTAGTAGACTGAGCTGTGTAAGATGTGTGGGCTAAGCAGCAGAAGGCAGGCCAGCTCCCACCACTGAGGTCAGGTTCTCGCATCCACACAGGGCTCGAAGTACTCTGGTTCAGCCCCGTGGAGTGATGGGGATTTATTCCCATTCATCTGCAGGTAAAGTCATGTTCACCAGGTGACATTCAATCACTAAATCAGAGAAGGAGGGGAAAAAAAGAGGTAGGTTATTTTTTGTCATTGCAGATGGGGGTTAATGGAAGGAAACCTCTAGGGTAGATGGATACGGAAGTCCATGTGTGGTGGGCACATGATTTCTCCTTGGGGCCAAAAAATAAACCAAAATGAAAACACAGAAACATCCCTCTCCAGTGTCTTTAACAATACAGAAAAAGGGCTCTGGAACAGAAACTCCTTTGCATGCGTTCAAAAATCACTAAAAAATGGTCATGCCAGAAATTGTGATTATTCAAACTAGCATTTGCAACAGTAATAATAAAACCAAGATTTATTAAATTCCCTGCTATGTGGCAGACCGGGGACCACAGGCCAGGGGTGTCACTAGAGGCAACGGTAATTAGCACAATAGCCCTGTTGTGTTGCTATGTTTATTATCCCGAATTCAAAAGCTAAGACGCTGGTTTCAACGAGGATTGGAAACCTGTTAAAGATCACACAGACCTCACAGCCGACTCTGGATTCAAACCCAGCCCATCTGGCTCCCAGCCTCATCTTTCTCTAACACTTGCTCATGTCCCTCTTCCTGACAAGGTCCGCTTTTCTGACACCTTCAAAGACACATTGCTATAAATATATGTACAGTTGCTGAGAACATCTGGCGGCCCGTGATACAACAAAGTGTCTCTTGCCCGGGTGCTGGTGGTGGTGGTGGCTGTAAATATCAGTTACTGACCCATTGGAATCTGTAGGATCTGGTGGTGATTTTTAGCTATGCTCAGTCTCTGCTTGTCACCCTGGAAGTTTACGTGAGATTTGATCAGAATTTCACGAAACCAGGCAGAGCCTGTGTGGAGCTGTCAGATGAAATAATTTGTCAGTGATGATTGTGTGAATTCGTAAATATTTATGAATTCACAAGTTATAAATGCACAGCTTTCAGGAGGGTGGAATTCGATGCTCACCAAGTCACAGATTACAATGAATATTTACAGAAACCCCAATCTGCTAATATTAGTTCTTTGTGCTTACGAAAAAGCTTTTCTTGGGATTGTAACCCTTTCGGGATAAAGTGTCTCAGGGAAAAGAAAGCGAGTGAAAGGAATCAATCCCCCCGGTAAACAAATAACAATAAAATCACGATACGTTAAATTTGTGTAATGTTTAGGATTCTCACCATGTTCACATATCATTATGCCTCTCGCTAGCCGTTGTAAAGCTGTTTGTTGAAGCGTTTTTGGAACTGAGTTGGATTGAAAGAGCTCAAGATGGCAGGTGGTCCAAGACCAGTTTTGTTTTGTTTTATTTTCCGGTTCTTGATGACTGACCTGCCTTTTCTGAGGTCTTGAGCAAGTCTCTGAATCCCTCAGAATCTGTTTTCACAAAGGACATCATTTTGCACATTTAGTCAGGGCTATAACCACCTTAATGATGCTTTCTGCTAAACATATTTGCCAGGAAGGCCCTGAGCCTGGGGCCTGCTCTCTCTTTGTTAAAAAATATTAGTAAGCATTGGAGAGGTGTTAAAGACAGAGTCACACCAGCCAGAGACTTTCTCCTTGAAGAAGTCCTCAGAAAATGAAAGAGGAATCAAAAAGGAATGAGTTTCTTTCTGTTCACAAGAGGTCACACAGCCCAGCGTGGTGGTTAGGATGGGGACCTGGGGTCCCAGCCACTTTCAGCTCATTAGCCATGTATGACCCTGACCAAGGGCTTACCTCTCTATGCCTCAGTTAATGCATCTGTGAAATGGGGATAATAAGAGTGCCTACTTTTAAGGGTTGCTCTAAGTAGGGCAAAATGAGTTAATAATCAGAAAACACTAGAACTGGCAGGTGATAAATACATGAATAGGGCCTAAATTCACCCCAAGTATTGGGTGAAGCCATTATGAGGATGAAAGGGGAGCCAGAGAGGTGTGAACCCTGAGTGTCTAATATCACTAAATGCATGGCCCTGTCTAGTCTCTTCCACTGTGTGTGAAATGAGACTGGTTTGGAGAGGACAGTTGGAATTCCCAAATGACCTCAGGAAGCCCTACCTTAGAAGGTCCACCGGCAGCCTGGGGCCACAGACTAGACAGGTCTCCCAGTTAAAGTGCACAGCAGGACTGGTTGGGAAGCTGTCTGGAATGAGAGCCACAGTGGGATACCAGTCTGCACCCCACCTCTGACAGCCCAGCCCATCTGCAGACCCCAGTCCGTGCTCTGCTCTGGGGAGGGCAGCACTTGGGAAATAAAGGTTTCATCATGGACTGTAGTGAAACTTCCTGGAAACATGGCTGCGGTCTTCTAAAGAAAGATAGCCATTATCAAAGCTATTTCCAAAACTGGAATTTTCCTGTATCCCAGATTGATGTGGCTCTGCATCTTTTGAATAGCTGCAAAACTTTGAGCCCCAGTCCCCCCATCTGCAAAAAGGGGGCAAAAATCATTATCTATATCTAACATTGTTATCCTGTCTCTAAAACTAGGGCCCGTTTGTCTCCTGCACATAGTAGGCATGCCTGTCTCTCCATTAACGTAGGTGCCCACAAGCCTCAGTCTCGGAACTGAGCCCGTCTGGAGAAGATCTGCCATAAGGCAGCCATGGGGGAAGGAGAGAAACATTATTCTCCTAAACTAGAATCCTCTTGAGTGAGCAGGGTGTAGGGGGTTGATGGGGAAATGGTAACAGGCATAAATTAATAATCTTTCATCCTCCTAAAACATAAAGGAAGATTGTTAATAGTTAAATGACCTATGCAACACTTTGCATGCCTTTTTTTTTTAACACAGTTCAAATATCTTCCTTTCATGGGTATTATTGTCCTTATTTTGTAGAGGGGGAAACAGAGGCACAAGATCCCCTAGCTGTTATGAAAAAGCAAAGCCACACAGATCTGCAAGACTCTAGTAGCCAAGGATTTGCCAGGATGTACACCCCACATGGGCATTTTCCACCTTGTCTTCTAATGATGATAACAAATAGGTATTGTGCCAGATAATTTTCCAAGCAGTTTATATGTACAGTCTCATTTTATCTTCATGACTGCTGGGCAGTGGGTACTTCAGTATCCTCAGCTTACACACAAGCAGCTGAGGTCCAGAGAGGTTAAATAAGTATGAGGGACACACAACTGGAAAGTGGGGAAGTCAACTGAGGTTGATGCCCATCCATGGGCCCTGGAGACATTACCAGTGAGGATAGCCAGGGCTGTGAACCTTTAAGGGTCGGAGCCACTCTGCAATCATGCCCACATCCAACACAGAGCTTGGCACAAAGCATGTACTTTGCAAATATTTGTCAAATAAATTTTTTTAAAAAGCACCAGTCTCCTGATCCTTAAAAATCTCTACTTATAAACAGATATGTCAGGGAGCAATTATTCACATTTCTCAAGATGTCTTCATTTTATAAAAAGGATTTACATCAAAGTTCCTTTAAATAGCAAGTTCCCCAGTGCATTTAAAAATACAATTCAGTTTATAGCTTGGGATTACACACGTGCTTTCCAAAGCTCTCCCTTGAGTAGAGGAAGCTTGGCGTGAATGTCATTCATTCATCGAGCTTTTTAATGAGCAATTATGGAGCTCCTACTATGTACCAAGTGCTCTGTAAGGAGCTAGGGATTCAGAGGTAAACATAATTGCTCCATCCCTCGCTGGGCATCAAGTCTGGTAGAGTAGGCAGAGAAATAAACAGACCAGTTTTCCAATTCAGGAATGGATTGATGCTTTGAGAAAACAAAGAAAGGAGTCTACTGCTTTCTCTCCAGGCATGCTGGATAAAGAGACTTCCTTGAAGAAAGACAATATGAGCTGGGCCTTGTGAAATAAATAGGAGTTCGCTACTTAGAAACTCTCCCTGTATAAGAAAATTGTTCAGTACAAAACGTTAATCAAATCCATAAGTAATACTGTTTCTAGGCATGTGTCTCATGTCAGTATTTTTACACAATCTCTTCCAGTTGATTTTCAAAACAACATAGTGAGAAGAGAATGGCCTGACACTTTCCTTTTGTGTTATTTTGTTACAAAAGTAAAGCAATACACTATAAAAACTACAGGCAAGCAAGACATCAATATGATCTGTATTTCCCACCTCCCACATAGCCAAGGTTAATAGTCCAACCTCTATCCTTCAAGGTATTTCTTTTGGTGAATGTGTATCGGTTATTTGAAAACCAAAATAGTTTGCAGTTTCATGATATGCAACAAGTTATTTAGAAAATATTATATAACACAGGAAGAATATCTACCATTTCATTCAACATTTTTCTACAGCAAGTCTTTAAATGGTTTTGGGCTTTGCCTTCCACGTATTTCATCTAACTGATCCCCTAGTGTTGGACAACTAGGTTGTTTCCGATTGATTTCTCCTAGTGTAAGTAATGCTGCTGAATACCCTTGTAGCCAAGTGTTTGTTGTGTATATTCATGTCCATTTTTTCCACCACCCCACCCATACTAATTAATATCATTGTGTCAAAGACAAGGCAAAGTGTAAGGTTCTGAGGTCAGGAGGCATATCCCTATTTTGTAAGAGAAAAGAATAACTAGTCTAGGATCCCAGAACCTGAGTGAGGCCTCCTGCCTGTCAATCCCACTTTACCTTCCCACAGGTCCACCTGGATCTCCTACCGTCAGAGAAAAGCCAGCCCCACGCCCACCAGAATCCTATGGATGAGAGGGAAGATTCGGCAGAGAGAAGGAGATATGAATTGATGCAGAGTGACTTTTTTTATTCCATTCTGATCTGGTTCACAGGCCCAGAGAGGCCAACAGAGAGAACTTGTTTGTGTAAACTGAGGCAAACCCACGCAATGTCTCACCCCCATCCCCGCCCAGAGGTGTCCTGGCTGTCAGAGTGGCGTCACTAGCACTTCCCTTGTCAGACACAAAGGCTGGTCAGCTCAGGCGATGAGACCAATGCTGATGGCGGTGAGGGCAGGCGGGGCCACGGGCAGTGCAAGTTCAGGCCCAGCCTGCACCTGAGCCCTTGGGATGAGCTGCGAGTATGCTCCTGCCCTAGACTTCCGCTTTCCCATCTGTGGAACAAGGAATGTACACTGAGTGTGGTGTACAGAGTCTGGGAAGGCTGGGGGCAGCTTTCCCACCCAGGTCCCAGTCCCAGTGGAGAGATCTTAGGAAAGTAGCTTAACCTCTCTGAACCTGCTTTTGGTCAACAGAGACTTAAGGGCCCCCTGCCATGTGCTGGGTGGGTACCGCTCCTGGGGCTGTGGAAGTGAACACAACAGTGCAGGCCACTGGTCCCAGGAGCTCATGTCCCAGTTGGAAGAGACAGACCATAAACAGATGGCTGCTGTCCAAATGACCAGGCAAGATGATTGCCAATGGAGATAAGTACTCAGAAGAACCTAAACCCAGCAAGGTGATGGGAAATGACTTGGGGTGGGGGCAGCTTTAGATTGGGAGCACAGCTTTAGAAATGGGCCATCATGTTTGAGAGGAAACTGTGATAAATGATGGGGGACCAGAAAGGGATGGACAGCTGGGCATCCTCGGTCCAGTCGATCAAACCGGGAGCTTAGAACTAAGTGCTCATTCCCAGGCCCTGCCCCAGGGGGTCCGATGTAACCATTCTGGGGGCAGGCCTGGGCATCATGAGCATTTTGGAAAGCTCTCCAGGAGGTTCCAGTGGGTACCCAAGGGTGATAAACAGTGTTTTCCATTTCAGGAGCAACATCTCAGGCAGGGGAAGCCCCAGGTGCAGAAGGCTGAGAGGCGGGAGTGGGTCCATCCTGCTCCGGCAGGGGAGGGAGGATGGCAGGGGAGGGGCACACTGAGCAAGCTGAGAGAGGCACAGGGTGAAGCCAGGAGAGCACCGAAGCTGGAGCAGAGAGACGGGATTGTCTTGTCAGGCTGTCCGCAAGACCCGGGCACCTCAGTTGTCTTGCTAGGAAAACAGGCTCACGAGTGAACCGACCACAGCACATCGTGGGAATGGCGAGACATGGAGAGTCAGCCCTGAGCGTGAAATTGCCCCAGAGAAAGCAAACGGAGAGGGTTGCGGGTGCTGGGCCATAGGTCTCGGTTAGGGCTGGCATGAAGGACTCGGCCGCTTGAGAGAGGGCCTTCTGCTCGGGGCCTGAGGACTGGGCCTTTGGAAAGCAGCAGCCACTGCACTCTTGCTTGGGGATCCGAGCTCCAACCCCCATCTGTGGGATATTCCCACATGCAGCGTATAGAAGCCATGTCTCCATAGTATAAGGCTTCCAACTGTTCAAAATAGGGCATGTCCTTGTACTGAAGGCTCTGACAAGTCCTGCAGTCAAGAACCTTGCTGAATCTAATTTAAGTTTGATTATCTTATTTAAGTTTACTAAATACCCATGCAACTCTGGTTCTCTACCTCCCCACACAGAAGGCGGTGGAAATGTCCCCACTGCCTACAGGCCTTACCAGACCTTCCCTACAGTAGTCCTCCCCGCCCTACACCCTACACACCGCACTCCATCACCCTGGGTCATTTCCTCCAGTGCATTTGCCTCTAGTAGGACTTAACTTGTTCACTGGTTTACTGCTTTCAGGGTTTTCATTTAGAAGGGAGGCACTGTGCGAGAAGGGACCAGTCTATCCTAACACCTTTATGCTGCTTTGGGGACTTAAACATTATTGGTTGAATGAAGAAGTCCGAGGGAGGGACCTTAGATCAGCTAGTATTTCACAGACTGAGCTGGTCACAGAATATTCTGCCACACACCCCTGTTTATAACACAAGGAAGGCAGGCCGCCCCTGTTACAGACACGGGGCACATGACCAGCCCCCTTTAGTTCTGATGCCCATAGATACACCATTTTATGGATTTACTTGTTTGTAGTTTTTCAGCTTCTTACCCCACCCCCAGAGAGCAACAACCTGATGGCACCCAGGCGCTGGGCACCCCAATGCGCCGCGTCCCCTCTCTGCTGCCACAGCCGGGCCCAGACTCCACTGTTGGCAGCTCGAACCCACCCGGGGGGTGGCTCAGCCCGGCTGCCTCCTTGGGGAGTCGCAGGTCCTCCGCATCAGCAGAGCAGCCTGGCTAGGCTGCAAAGCCCGCCGTAGCACCGCCCCGGAGGGGAGCTAGATCTGAATGGAAACATATGGATCTGAGAGGTGTGGGAGTCTGTCTCTTTTAAATTGCATCAAACCCTTCCCTTGCCTTGAGAGCTCTACATTTTTCAAAGCTGCTGAACATGGTGCCAGGCTGCAGTTTGCCTTTCCCCGCTCACCTGCCTTCAGAGCGCCGAAAAATAATGAACCTTCCGCCCCCCCCCACACCCCCCCTCCAGCCTGCAAAAGGCAGAAGGAGAACACGCAGCCACCTTCTTCCTAACCATTTAACATGTCTTGACGCCTTCGCTTTCCCCATAGAAGGAACTGGCATTTTTTTTTTATTCCTCTCTTTGCAAGAGGTGTTTGCGGCGTGCAGATCAAACCCCTTTATTTCCAGTTTCTTGTCGGCTCCTGTATTCTGGAACTTCAGAATGCCACGGGGAGGTTGGGATGGGGGGAAGGAAACCTGCGTCCTATGGAAAACCAGACCAGGTACTGGCTTGCAGAGGGTGGGGCTTCCATTCAGTCATTCACTCACAGTAAGCATGGAGCACCCATCCTGTTTCGGGGGCTTTCATCATTGAGTTCCTACTGTGTGCTTGGCGTGGTGCTGGATACCAGGAACACACATGCAGGTTTCGATGACGGCAGCTTTAGAGCGTTCACACTTTCAGATGTGAGGCTGACTGTATTTTTAGCAAGAAAGCTAGCCAGAAAGGTGAATTAACAAAGACTGTCCCAAGGAAAGGCTTCCATGCCAGTAGGTAATAATTGGAGAAGGAGGTGCCACTTTCATTCTGCAAGTAGGCATCAATACCCCCATTTTACAGCATTGGTTTTTGGCAAAACTGAGGCTCAAAGAGCTGAAGAGGCATGGCCAAGGTCACACAGCATTAAGTGGATAGCAGTCCTTATGTGGTCAGTAGGCAGCCAGGACCACAATGAGTATGCTAAGCTCTCAGTAGTGGGGGGGCATGAAGGGGGCTCCCAGCTTCACCTCTGTTTATGCATACGGACTGTACCAATACAGGCCCCACAAGGAGGGTGGAATGGTTTTTTTTTTTTATTATCCCTATTTCTCAAAGGAGGAGATCAAGGCTCAGAGAGGCTGCAGATTTACTTAAGGTCACACAGCAATAAGAAAACCTTCTGTAGGCTTGCTTTCGATGCTCTCCCACCACCATGGTGCATTCTCTCTCCTCTCTCTCTCTCTCTCTCTCACACACACACACACACGCACGCACACACACACTGCTCAGCTTCATTCTTCCCGCAGCAGCCTGAAGACACTTGGAACCCTGAGTGCGGCTTTTCCCGACACAGCCAGCCTCAGTTATTGGGAAGTGCCTCCCCTAGCCATTTCTGGATCCATTTGAGAAAAATAAATAAAGCTGGGGCCTGACTCTCTGGTGATGACATGACAGGGGCGGAGGGAGAGGGAGGTCAGATGGCTTAGCAATGCCCCTGGTGAGAACAGACAACATTCCCCATCGCTAATGGGGTTCAGACAACACCCCTCGTGGGCCTGCGGGAGGCGCTGCTAATTGCATCTGCATAAGCACCTAAGCCTTGGCCAGTCCTTCCTGCCGGTTTGCTTGCTTGTTGCGGCAGCAATGCCTCTAGTGTTGGTTCATGTGAGATTAAGGCAACGGAACAGACAGATGAAGAGGTGCATATTTAAGGTCTATTTAAAGTCGCGTGGGGCTGCCCTTCCCCGCACGCACCCAGCTGGAAAAAAAATCAGATAGTCGTCAGGAAAGGTGGGCTCTGTGTAGGTCAGGTCAGTGAAGGACTCTGCATATGTTCGTCTCCATCGAAAAACCCAGGGGATTCATTCCGTCTTCAGTTGTCCCGACTGTCCTTATCCTTTCCCCGACTCCTTCGCCACCTGAGGAGATGTTATTTTGGTTTTAAATGGAGATTATTATCCATCAAACAGAAATATTGCCTCCAAATTTGGACTAAGCAGATAATGAGACCACTCTGGTAATTTCACGCTGATGACAAGAGAAACAGCTACATGACTGACTGACAGTTGCCACGAGGAAACAGAACTCTCTGGAATCCCTCCCAGGCTGGGCTGGGAGCTGTTTGAGTGGGGGCTGTGGGGGGAGGCCTGGTGGCCCTGTCGCCCCTGCCCACAATCTGTGGGGTCTTCACCACCTCGCCAGACATTCAAGCTGACAACTGTGTGAAATTGAAATTGTGGAGTTGATTAAATGATGTATTTAAGGCTTCACAAAAGGAGGAGGTGGGACTAGGGGGCTGTGGGGAGGAGGGGAGAGTCAGAGACCGGCAGAGAGGAGAGAAAGATGGAGAGAGGGAGAGTGAGAACAAGAAAGAAGGGATGAGCTAAAGCATCAAGAGTCTGGACACAGAACGGAAAAGGAGGCGAGGCAAAGGGAGGCTGAGGGCGGAGGGCACCGAGGCGAGGAAGGGGCGGTGGAAGAGGCTGGCGGAGGGGCAGGGGTGGGGGCCTCAGACGCGAGCCCCGGCCTCCCTGCCTCCCTCCCCTGTAATGTGGGGAGGGTTTATCGCACCAGGAGCAGCAGGCTCAGTCACTGATCTAATCAAATTATTCAGCATTAAAAAACTGCCAAGACATTCCAGTACTTCAGCTTCCAGAGACCCAGCTGGGATCAAATGCTAATCAACATCGCCACGATATTTATTCCCACTGTCAGGCTGCTGCGTGTTTGTTTTCCGAGGGCTGCATACTAAACCTAAACCGGAGGGGCGAGATGCATCCGGGTGGGGCGGGGGGACGAGGAGCCGGGGATGGGCAGGGTGGGCAGGCGCCCAGGAGAGGAGGGATCCGGGAGAGGCACCCCGGAGCAGGGGGGATGGCCCCTAAGAAGCCCCTCCTAGACAGGGACTAGCATATCCAGGGGCCTTTTCTGGGCTGTCTTTGCCCCTCCTCCATATTCAGGATCCCATTTCAGGGCAAGGCAGCTGCCCATTTGGACTGAGAGAGACCCTCCTTCTAAACTCAGACTCTGTGACTCCTGGCAGATGGCTTGGCCTCTGTGAGCTTCACGCCCCTCCTTTGTAGCATGGGCCCTAAAGCCCAGCCCACCGGTTTGTTCTGGAGTCAATGAGAGGGAGGTGATAAAAGAATCAAGACCTGGACATACCAGGTGGATACAGGGCCCAGCCTTGGCTGTGTGACTTTACTCTCATGACTTAACATCTCTGTGCTTCAGTTTCCTCCTCTCTATAATGTGGCTGATGAGAATAATGGTACCCCTTCCCTGGGGTTATCTGTTGCAACATTTAAGCAAGGCTATTACCCGGAACCACGCAGGGAGGACTCAATGTACGTTAGGACTAATTATAAGCTCTTAACATTACAATGCTGGATGACATGATGCATGCACAGTGCGTCAGGGGAGCGGGGACAGGTGAGAGCTGAGGAGGATGCCCGTCCAGAGGGAAGGGTGAATCCAGTGCGTGATGCCGTCAGTGTCTCAGGGCGGCTAGCCCTTCCCCTTCCCCGGGGCGCTCCTGCTGGGGAGCAGCTCCTCACCAGCCCAGGCCAGGCAGGAGGGACAGACGCCCAGGACACTCACAGGCCTCGGGATTCCTTCTCTGCAGGAGCTGCTGAAGCCAAGCGGAGGGGACAAGCCCCGAAACTTGGCACCTCTCTGCTGGGCTCCTGCCTGCCCCTCGCCCACTCCCTGAAGGTCACAGCACCCAGGGGAGACTAATTAATTTCCCTTTGTTTCTCAGAGTTTCATTTTTTAAATTACAGCCTTCCCTCTTCTCTAATAAATACTCAACAATTAAAGCTTTTTTTCCCAAAGTGTGATTTCAACATTTCAATGTCCCTCCCCTCCTGTCACCTTCACTGCCATAAACAGATTCGTAAAAACTGCTTTTGACGCCCCAGCTGCCATTAGCCACTTAAAATCCCGTAATTATCATCCTATCATGGGCCTGTTAACGAGCAGTAAAAATAAGGCCATTGAATATGGTAATTTATTCGTAAATTAGCCTAATGAGAATAGGTTTCAGACACTGTTTACTTTCGGGCTGCCTACTCCTGGCCAAGGCAACGGCGACAGGCACGATGTTCCAGGAAGGGCAGCCGGGCAGGGGCAGCGAGCCCACCGGGTGGCCCTGCATCCTCGCCCAGCTCCACACCCACGGTGCTGATTCTCATCCCCTTTATGAGACGGTGCTTGGCCCCTGTGAGCCGTGGGACCAGCAACAGCCCTGCCTGTGCCCCGCCGGGCTCAGAGTGCTAAGATGTGGCCTCTGTGTGAACACCAGGGGTGATGGTCATTGTTGAATGATTCTGGGAAACATTTACAAGCGGGGTCATCTCAGGCATGACACTATGTAGGCCTCGGTTTTCTCATCTGTAAAATGGGATTCATGTGCCAACTAGTGGAGTCATTTTAAAGAGTAAGTGAGATATATGTAAATGCTCAGAACAATGCCCGGCACGTGGTTGGTACTTTATACATGCTTTGTATCACCATTATATTATAATTATTAGGGCATTAGGAGATAAACTAGAAGGCTGGATTTTAAGGGACTGGCCGAATTGCGCTTAGAACATATCCTTACTGTGGTTGGTTGACTGTTGTCTTCTGTGAAAGTCATGTCCACCTGGGACCCCAAAGTGTGACCTTACTCAAACAAAGGGTCTTTGCTTAAGTTAAGACGAGGTCATACTGGGTTGGGTGGGGCCTAAATCTGCTGACTGGTGCCCTTATGAGATGAGGGGAGGGTGCACAGGGACACGGAGAAGAAGGCCACAGGAGGCAGAGACGGGAGGGACGCAGGCACATGCCAAGGAGAAGCTGAAAGAGACTAAGAAGGCTCCTTCCCTGGAGAAGCAGTGTGAGGAAGGATGATGCCAAGATTTTGGCCAAGGAGGAGGAGGCGCTATTTTTCTGGGATTTGGCTTTGGCTGAAATTTGGGCCAAAGAAGAGCCTGGGGTCTGAGCTGGGCTTAGTCACATCATAGACCCAGCCTTTAATTGTCAGGCCAGCTCCCGAAGGGCAGGGACTCTGTCTACTCAGCTTGGCATAGCATATTTTGTGTGTCATTAGTACCTGCTGAGTAAATATTCAGCTACAAGCCTGGATGGGACATTTACAGAGACCCTTCATGTGCACCAGCCACCTCACTGGCCCTGTACCAGTCTGGCTGAGACACAGTCTATCCTCTAGGGCTCCAAGCTGGTAGGGGTGACAGGCATCAAAGTAAATGTTGTGGAAAGTACTACACCTTCTACTGAGTGAGTCTGAGGCCCATGGCACCTGAAGAAGGCCCTAACCGGGGCTGAAGTCTCTGGGAAGTCTTGATGAGTATGTGGGCTCCAGTCGTGTCTTCACTGCTCAGTAGGCATCAGCCAGGAAAGGAACCATGGGGGTCAAGTCCTCAAGGCAATGGCAGAGCATGGTGCATGCAGAGGTCGTGTCCATTCATGGGTCTGAGCCTCAGTTTCCTCATCTGTAAAATAGGTACAGTGGCCTGCCCCCCCCCCATAAAACTTTGCAGGGAGTAAGCAAGATGTGGCATATGTACCAAAGGTGCATACCCCGGCCCTAGGTCATGTGCAGCCGGCAGAAGCTGCCAGCTCTGTGCTGGCATGATTATTATCTTTAGAAATCTTGTTCCTCTCCAGGGAAGCCCGGCAGCTTGGCCAGGTGGCTTGACCTCTGCTTTGCCTCCCCTCTCTCCTCGCACCCTAATCCTGCTCAGATTCCTTTTACCCGCAAAACACTCCAGCTGGAACGGGCCTTGAGACAGACCCCGGAGCCTCCAGGAGGACTGTGCTGTTCTGATGCTCTAGATGAGGAAACTGAAGCCCAGAGACATGAGGGGGCTTCCCTAAGGTTGCCCATGCTGCCTGGCCACTCCGCCTGAGCCGGCCCAGCATTCCATTGCTCACTTCTATCTGGTCTCAATACTACCCAGTTTTGACCTCTACCCCCAGGCCTTCACAGGGCGCAGGGTAGTGACATCCAAATCCTGCCCCAAACCCAGGCTGGTCTCCCAAGAGCCTTGCAGCCTCTGTGACTGACCTCCAAGCTCTGTTCCCAAGCTGGAGCTGGCCCACATGGAGCACGGAAGGAACACTGGTTTCTATTCCTGGCTCCACTTGGGACCACTACTGTGTGACCTCAGGTAAGTCCCTTGCCTTCTCTGGTCCTCAGTTTCCATCAGTAGAGGTACTGAACATAAACTGAACATCACAGAGTTGTTATGAAGGTTAAATGAAGAGAGTCAGTGCCCAGCTGGAAATCGTCAACCACTCCCAGCGCCTTGCTTGGTACCTTAGGGTGTCAGGGAGCCAGAAACAGACCCATACATTAAGTAAGTAAACAAGAAATGTTTATTTAGCACTTATTAGGTGCTAGATATTGGTGAGCTGAATACACATGGCCTCTGCCTTGGGGCTTACAGTCTTGTGGGGAGATGGACACTATTCTGATCATTGCCCCTGGTAAGTGTTAAATTGCCCCTGCAATAAAAAGTCAAGTCACAAGAACATGGTGCCCTGTGAGGGCACTTGACATAGCTGGGGATCAGGAAATGCCCACACAAGGGGGTGCTACTGGAACTGAGACCTAAAGAACAAACAGGCTAGGGAATGGGGGCAGAAAGAATGCTCCAGGCAGCGGAGATGACACATGCAAAGGGTATGGGGCCAGAGGAACCCAATAAAAGGCCATGTGGTTGGATCCCAGATAAAGAGAGGGAACTGATGTGGGACGAGGTGGGAGCAGTGGGCGGGGACTGGACCACCCGGAGCTTGTAATCCTTGGGGAGTAGTAGGGTCTTCATCCCAACATGATAAGAAATTTAATTTGGAGGGAGGGCTGTCTCAACAAACCAATGTTTGGGATGTTAAGGATGGCAGGGAGGGTCGGAGCTGTGCATACAAGCAAAGAGATGAGTTGGGAAGTTGTGTTATCCACGGCCTAGAAGGATTAAATAAAAGGAGGGAGAAAACAGGAGACACCACGTATAGCTATTCAGGTTGCTGACTGCATAAGGGCCTTGCCAAGCCGAGCCATAGGCTCTGGGGCGAGAAGGGGCTCCTTTACCCAGAAGTGCTATATAGGCTACGTCTGCCAAGACAGGAAACAGCACATGCTCCTTGCTCCCCTAGTCCTGAACCCAGCACAGTAACAGTACTACAGATAAATGGCCCCACAGGGCTGAAACAGTCTCCCTTCTCTCCACCCTGGGGCACCTGGTTCCACCCAGAGCGGGAGGCAGAGCCCAGCTGGCCCAGCCCTGCGGACAGGGAAGGCAGCCCCTTTGGGAACCTTCTCTGCACCCAGCTTTCTGGGTGACTCAGGGCATTGCTCTCTGGAACACGAAGGACAAGTGTGCTGGTCCCAAGAGCTGCCCCTTCCTCTCTCTTGGGGTCTCTGTGTGACTCACTCTCTCCTGCACACTTGTCCCCACCCTCCCTCTCTCTCCCTCCTGCTTCCCCCTGCTTCTCCTGGCCCTGACCCCCATAGAACCTTCCCTGACTTAGGCGCTAGTTCTAGCACTGGCCAGCCTCCCCGCCATGCTGGGTCAGGTACCAGGGGCCTGCACACCCACCTTTTCAAGGACTCCTCCTTGCAGCCCTGGGCCTTTCGTATTCACGGAAGTGGCAACTGAGGCTCAGAGAGGCCAGTGACTTATCTGAGGTCACACAGCCCAAAGTGGGCAGAGCTGTTGCATTGTCCAGGGTTTGCCCTCCTACTGTGCCTTCCAGGGAAGGGAACCACCGATTCAAACCCCACCATTAGCAACACAAACACAGCAGCCACAGTCCTTGGGCCACCTGTCCCCTTCTGCCCTGAAAGGAGAGTGGGGCCCCACCTCTGGTTTCTATTTGCTCTTGGGGTGCATGTTTTAGCTCATGCTCTGCTCATATCTTGGCTAAGAAAAGGTGTCCATGAGGCCGGAGCCAGAGGAGTCAGAATTCAGGGGAATTCCTCAAAGCCAGGAGAAATGCATGGCTTCATCCCCCAAATCCACAGTTTAAACTGCTATATATTCAAGCCCTCGTAAAAGTTTGCACTGCGGGCAATGGATTTGAAAAATCATGTGACCTCTGCCTAAGGCAGCCCCCCATTATACCTCTTCTGGGTCCTGGGACCTCAACTTCTACTAGAGCCCTGGACTATTTTTCTTCCACTCCCTGACAGAGGCTGTGAGTGTCCAGGGGCAAGGGTGATGAGGTGTCCAACTGACTTTTGACCAAACGGATTTCCAACTGCATTTGAAAAGGAAAATATCTTTCTGATGTACCAAATAATGAAAAATGACTGGATGAGTTTATAACTGTTGATTTAGCCACCAAGATCCCCCCAGCTCTGACTCAGTTCTCTGGAGGTTTTCATTGAGCATTAATTCACTCTCTTTCTCAGCACACAGAGAAATAGGCCCTTCCAAATCCATTCTGTCGCGCATTAGCTTCAAGGCCTGTTGGAAATGGTTTAGCATCTGCTCTTAATAGACACCGCAGTGTACAGGGCCGGCCAGGGCTGCGACGGGGGCTAGCGGCGTTAGGGAACAAACACCAAATCTCGGGCCAGGGGCAGCCTGAAAAGCCCCTGACCAGAGCAACCACGGGACATGGCACGGAGGTCAGGGGGCACAGAAGTGGGGCCCCAGGTGAGCTAAGCCAGGGGTATGAATCCTCCAGCCAACCCATTAAGCCACAAAGCAAGTCAAAGTAAGGAACCAAAAGATGCACACCAAGCCAGAGATTCTGCAACTGGGCTGCATTTCGGAAGCATGCTGGGAGCTTTTAAAAACCCCGATGCCTGGCCACACCCCAGATCGATTGTATCCCAACTGCTGTGAGAGGAAGGATAGCAAGAATCAGACGTTTTCTAAATTTCTGTAGGTGATTCTAAGGTTCAACCGAGAGTAAGAACCCGTGGCTGTTGGAGCAGAGGCTCTCCAGGTGGGATCCCCAGGCCCGCAGTGCCTGCATTACCCTGTTAGAAACAGGATTCCCAGGCCCCACCCCAAACCTGATGAACCAAACATCCCTGGGGTGGGCCCAGCAACCCACGTTGATCTCCAAGAGATGCCAGGGTTTGTACAAGTTTGGGAGCCACTGACCTAGACCTTACCAGGGAATTATGTATTTGGAATATAACTACATATACCTCACTCGGGAATATGTATTTGTTCTCTTGGCCATTCACTTACGCATTCATTCATTCATTCCCCCAACTACCCATGTTCTCAGCATGCAGTGTCTCTACTGGGAGCCTAACACCATGCCAGGTGTTGGACATCAACAAGTCGGATGTGGACTCTTCATTCAAGGAGCTTGCTGCCTCCTTATGGAATTTCTTAGATAATAGACACAAAGGTGGAAGTCCTCAAAGTCAGGGAAGGGCCCTTCCAATAACAGCCTTGGTTTCCCTCTTTTCTCTGCCTCTGGGATTCCACTTTGAGCAGCTAGCATCATTGTCAAGAAACCCACACATGCATTCTCTCATTCAACCAACATTTGCTCAGCAACTAATTCGTTAAACATCTGCAAGGTACCATGCTCCATGCTAAAGGCCAGAGATTCAGAGAGGCCCAAGTCTCCCAAATTATAAATTCCAGAGGTGAGCAGGACAAACAAGAAAAATGCAAGGCCCAAAGCAGACCGTGCTCGTGGGAAGCTCACTTGATGACAAACGGTGGCATGGTCCTCCCCAGCTTGGCCAGACCTACACACAAGCCAGTTTCCTACCTACTCATACAGGCAGAGGCCTGTATCAGTCAGGAACACGGTCTCTTTCCCCAACAGCCTGGCCCAGCCCTCCTGCTTCCCCCTGCTTCTCCTGGCCCTGACCCCCATAGACCCTTCCCTGACTTAGGCGCTAGTTCTAGCACTGGCCAGCCTCCCTGCCATGCTGGGTCAGGTACCAGGGGCCTGGCTTTTAGATTTACTAGCTGGTTGGCCTTAAGCACATGACCTTCTTTATGCATACCTCAGCTTCTTGATCTGTGAAATGGGAATTAAAACAGTGTCTGCCTCTTTGGGTTGTTACAAGAGTTAACTGAGAATTGGCGAAGTACTTAGAACATTGTCTGGCATGAGGGGTATTAAGTGTTAGCTAACTCACAAGCGTGGCTTTTGAAAAAACTACTAAAAAAATAAAATCCATCTTAAAACCAGATTGTTTTTCAGACGTACTAGGGGCTTCACTACTCAATGATTACCATGAGAATTCATGTTATAAAGGGAATAACTTAGGTATCTATGTGTTGAATTTGCTTGAAGTGAGGTAGGCATGTGGCTGGCTTCTGACTGTGGCAGGAAGGGAGTTTGGCTAGAAAGCGTGGCAGGATTATTGCAAAACCCCCATCTAGGGAGAACCCTGAAGTCCCTGGGATTTCCTGGTTTCGCCTCTATGCCAGTTTATCTTTCTTTCCTTTGCTCTGAAAATTCTCCCAACACAGGGACATGACAGGTGTTTCAACTGAGAGCTGGTAAGGAACATGTCCTGCCTGCTTCACATCTCAGGATGGAAAGTATTAAGACCCTCCGTGAGCCCACAAGCAATCTCTGCTCTGAAAAACGGCTCCCCTGTCTGTACGTTTCTCTCTTGAAACAGGCAGTGGTCACCTCTCATCTTCTGGGCATCTTAGCCAAGGTGCTCTACCCGAAAACACTCATCTCAGTAGTCCTGGGCATGAGTCACCCATCACCGCCTCACACCCGGTGACCCAGGGCCCCTTCCAAGCGTCAGGACCCAGCAGATGATCTCAAACTTTTCACAGTTATTACAGGAGCCAACAGGATGGCCATAAAGCCAGAAGCTGTGCCAAGATTCGGCCATTGGGATCCGAAAAGGAGCGTTTGGCTTCCAGGCATTTCTTGCAAAAGATGATCTCAGACGCCTCTGTTCCCATTCCCAGTAAGCAAAAGCCTCGAGTTCAAAAAGGGCGTGGCTCTGTTTCCCCTCTTCCAGGTCCTGAAATTGGGCTGGGTGGGGACGTCGCTGGTCAGAACTGAGGCAAGTCCAGAGAAAACTGTGCTCATGTTGGCAGCTCGCAATGCCTGCTGCCTCCACGGGTGTTGGCATTTTTCCTTGCCGCTCTGCTCTCTCTCCCACAATTAGCTTTCTCCTGCGGGTCTCTGCCTGCCCCATCTCTACAGACTCATTTATTTATTTTTTTTAATGTTGAACATTTATTCTGGGAATGCAGACTTGGATCAGACATCGCCCTGTCTCATGGAGCTCACGGCTGGAACGCAGGGCGGAAGCGAGTGGACAAAGAAACAGGCAGTTAAACATCGTGGCTGGAAGCTTGGCACTGGAGGCAGGGATGCATACATGTATGGCAAGAGGCATTAACACAGCCTGGAGAAAGAGGGGAGGTTCCGTGAGCAAAGGTATCATTCAGACTGAGGGAGGTTTGTTCAGAGCCTGCGTCAGAACCTGCCAGTGTCCCTCAGAACTTACCAGTTCTGTGGGCTCAAGGGCAGGTATCTTTAAGTCTTAGGGATTGTTCTAGAGATGGGCAAGGTAGGCTAGGAGCGGCAGGAATGCACCAGCCCCAGCACAGAGCAGCTTTGCCTAGTAACTCTTGGCAGACAGTGTACGGACACCCCAGCTCCCCCGCTCCTTGGGGTGGCGGGGGAATGACACTGAAGCCTGTGTTTTTATGGTGTTTTCTAAAGCTTCTCTGCAGGACTAAGCACCAGCCACACCCCCTCCCCCCAATAACTGCCTTTATAACTTTCACTTTATCAGCTGCCTCATTCCCCCACTTCCCTTTTGAGGCATCCTGAGACCCTCTCTCCAAAATACTACTCGCCTTTGAATCCTTATCTTCAAATCTGTTTCTGGGGAAATTCAAACTAAGACGGTTTGCAAGCAAGAGAGATGTGGAAAGGTTTGGGTTTCTGAGAAGGGCCCCTTTTCTCTTCGTGTGGATGGGAGGAGTCTCAGAGGGGGACTTCCACATCTCAGAGTTGACAGGCTAGACCATACAGCCAGCTACGATCTGCCCAGACACTAGTGCACAGCCCAAGCTTCCAGACCCGGAAACACTGATGTTCCATAAGCAGGGCCCTGATCAGCTGGAAGCAACCTTCAGGTCACACACAATGAAACACCTGCATGGAGACAGAGCAACCCAACCCCATCCATGCGCTCATGCATGCACTTGAAGGGAAAATAGAAGAAAAGGATCTTGCAAGCTCGAGGAGTCCTAAGATAAGAACTACTTGCTAAGGAATGGCAGAGAGTAAATTTCATAAATTAGCATACATTAGCATAACCTTCCCTTAGTACACCCTGCAGAGCTCAAGTATTTTTAGCCTCTACTTTGTACATTGTTGTACCTGTGACTCTATGGTACTTTTTTTAGAGTTCAAGGATAGCCTAGTCCAGGGTGAGGTCAGGATGCTGCTACAGCCCCTCTGTATCCCAGACAGCATCTCTCTCCTCCCCAAGACCTCCCAACCCCCAGGAGGCAGAGCCTACAGATGGAAACCCCAAAGTCTGGGAGGGGTCGGGGTACGTGATTGGCCCACAGTCACTCTGCTGCCACAGGGTAGAGGCATGACTGGGCCCAGTAGAACCCAGCTCCAGGCACCTGGTCTGGCATATTTTGAGGAAGGAACTGTGGTCCATAGAGGGGTGTGGTCTGCTCAAGGAGACCTCTGGACCCAGGCTTACTGAGAGCATGGCAGTCATTGAGCACCTGCTCAATTGTGTGGTCACACCAAGGGATGACCGTGGGCACCCCTAACTGCTACATTCTCCAAAGTGATTGACAGCTCCCCTCAAGTGACCTGTACATGACCACATCCTCGGTGTGTCAATGATTTGAAAGGAAAAATTAACAGCAATGGAAGGGGAAACTGAGGCACAGGTGTGGTCAAGTCATTTGTGCAGGGCAACAGGGCGAGGGAGTGGTGGCACTGGAATGTGAGCGTGGAGGTCAGGGTGTGTAACCACAGGGCCACACTGCCTCTGCCCTCCAGCCGGGCAGCATGCTGAGGGGGCCATCTGTGGGACAGCCTGCCACGGTGCTGAGGGTTCCGTAGGTGCTCTGTACACGTTTGCAATGTGTCTGGCCTCCTCGCTTCAGTCCCTCAGAGCCAGCCTTCTGAATCCATGGCCCCCTGCCCTCCTCCTGGGCTCTCTTAATTGAACCATAGCCTTGCTCTGTCCCTATTAGGATGGCCACTCCCCACAGGAGTTCTGGGCCTGCACAGGCCAGGCCCTCGGCCAACCAGTATGCACCCAGCACCCCATTATCATTCCACTGCCTTCTGACAGAAATTATAAGCACTTTGTGTCAACCCTCGTCTGCCCCAGCAGCCGTGCTGAGGGAAAACGATTGAGGTCAGGGGAGGCAGACAGCCTACCCATCACGTCCGCCGTGGCCATTCCTCACTCTGTGACATGCAATCTCCCGCCGAGGGTCACCTCTGGGGAAGAGATTCCTTCAAGCCCAGAACAAGTACCAAATTGCAGCTTTGCCGAATAATCATGTGGAACACATTGAAAATAGCCACCTCGGTAATAAATGGTTAACCAAAGCAGCCCCTGCCTCCAGCATAACCAAGAACGTATTTACTGTAAATATGTTCACCTATTCGTGCCACAGCACATGGCCCAGGTGCCCATTCACAGGCAGGAAAGAGCAAATCCCAGCCAGGCTGAGAAGGAACAAATAGCAGGTGGGAGGATTTTTGTCAGGCAGGAAAAAGAAGAGGTAAGTGGCAGCACCCGGGGACAGGCGAACCTGCCACTCGTCCTGCAGCCCCATCCCGGGAAGGTGCGGCTAGGAGGGGACTTGGTGTTCTGCATCCTGCGGTCACCTCCGTGCCCCGTGGAATCTGCGAACAAGACCGGATCACAGGAGAGCAGCGTCTGTATTTCTTCCTGCTCACATGGAAATCAGTGGCGTGGCAACTCAGAACTCGAAGGAGGAGTGTGTTTTGGGGAGTCGGGGAGGAGGGAAGGGACAGAGGAAAGGGGGAGGAAGCTTGATGGTGATTAACAGAAACACGAATGAGAAACAGAAAAAAAGGAGAAGATGACGTAAAGACCAAAAGAGGATAATCTCAGATGAGAAAAATGAACAATACAGAATGAAAACGTTCTGGACGAGACAGGAGGACTGGGGAGGCCGGAGGGACATGAAGGTGGCGGGTCAGAGACGGAGAGGACGAAGCCTGTCTCTACAAGGCTGGGATTTTGTTTCCACCCAGAAGAAAAAAGTGTTCTGTCATCCAAAGCCTGTGGCACCAGCAAACCCCCAGACCCCGTCTCCAACACACCAGCTCCAAGAACAGCGCAGGCGTGCACACACACTCGTGTGCAGCCTGCAGTTGGTACTCTGCCCCCAGCCCTAAACACAGGGCAGGCCCAGAACTCGCAGAGCGCTCAGGGCTCCACGCCAAAGCAATCCGGCCAAAATCAGACTGGGGCTGGGTATGGGGGAGGGCACGGAGGAGGAGGTGGCCCAGAGAGGACCCAGCACACCATTAGAATGTGGGACAGAGTCCTGGGCACCCACTGTGGGGCTGCAGTCCTCCAAACCTGGGCCCCCTGTTCATCCCAGCCTCGCAGCTCAGTTGTAACTGGCCAAGGATTACTGCTACCTGGAGAGAAAACGGGACACCAGCTTCAAGACAGGAGAAACCCCTACAAAGAGCAGCCGGTCTGGGCCTAAGAGCTGGGCTCCGTCGTGTGCAGCGTTTCCCTTCCGAAGCTGGTGGGCAGCTTCTGGCCAACCTTTGCCTCGCTCTCTCTCTCGCCACCCCTGCTACCTCCCAAGAATTTGCCAAAATTAACAGATTTATGGCAGTGCATTGGTTTGGATCAACTTTTCGCATGTACTTTTGCGAGAGAAAAACATTTTCCTCTCCCCCCCACTAACTGTTTGCCCATTAATACGCTCCACATCCACTGGTGCTTAATGACTGTTCAAATTTTTTTCTGTTCATAGGAAATGTTGTTGTTGTGATTAAGGGTGCCAGGGTTCTCGCAAGTACAAACACACCAAAGCCATAAAAAGGGCAATTAATTCTTAAAAAAAAAAAATGCAAGAGAGAGTGGGAAATAATGGATGCTCTGTTTATAGAAAAGCAAGAAAGAAAACACGTATTTCTAAAAGGTGTTCTTACAGGACAATAATGTCTCCTGTAAACCACTGGGAAAATGTTGTCCTCAGGTATTTGGCCACTGGGCAGCTGTGTATCAACTACCTATTATAGGCCTGCTTCTGGACTGGTTAGTCGAGGAAGCCACAGTGTGCGTGAGGTGGATATTCTAGCTGGGACTTAAATCCCACTCGGGATAAGTCACCTATTGTCTTTGAATCTCAGTTTTCTCATCTGCAAAATGGGAGGTTGACTCCCAAAGGACAGCTGTCATAATTCAAGGGGAAAAAGTATGTATCAAAGGCTTAGTTTGGTACCTGGCAAACAGATGCACAAGAATTGCCTGGATCCTTATTCATTCACACATTTACACAGCACCTCTTCTGGGTCAGGCCATGAGCTAGGTTCTGAGAAAGACAGACAAGTCCCTTTGTGTGTAGAGCTGATGACCCAGCAGTGGGAACAGAAACCACCATCTAGAACTCTAACGTGTGCTAGTAACACACGCAGAAGCAGAATACAACAGATTAAGACGATGAAGAACGGCCTGGTGCTCTAGGTCAGATGTGGCGGGGCGGGGGTACAGGCAGGTGACTTGAGCAGAAACCTAGTGGGGCGAAGGGTGAGTTTTGTTGATGTCTTTCTCAATCTCTTTCCTTTTTCCTAAAACTTTTTAACAAGAGTTGCTCCCAAACTTTGGGGACAGGGCAGAGCTGGCCCAGGCACCAGCAACTGAAAGATATTAAGAGAGTTGTTAAAACAAAGGTCAGGACACACACAGTGAATGTTTTATTTTCCAAAAAGAAAAATATTCTGAGCCCCCACTGTGCACCAGGTAAAGCAGATGTGTCCTCGAAGAACCCAGATATTGTTCCTGCCTTCTGGCGCCTGGTGTTGGAGGGAGGGGGTGTCCAGACCACAAACTAACACAGACACCATGACTATTTCATCACAAACTTTAGCAGGTGCCTTAAAGTAGAAGCGGTGAGCTCCAAGACCCGCAACGGGAGCCCGACGGAACCGACACCAGGAAAGGATTCCCTGAGGAAGAGACAAAGGGGCTGAGCTCAGAAAGTAAGAAGTAGGGAGGTGAAGGGAGGGTGAGAGAGGGAACAGCCTTCCTGACAGCAGGAACAGCATGTGCGTGGGCCAGGCACTGGGGAAACACCTGGGCTTCGGGGCTAGACAGACCCAGGTTCAAATCCCTGCCACCACCACCCCCTCACAGCTGTGTGACCCTGGGCAGGTAACTTCGGGTCTCAGAGCCTCAACGTTCTCATCTGTAAAGTGGACTCCCTGGGACTCCACCAGGTTGTCATGAGGACCTGAGTGAGGGGCGTGTTTGGCAGAGTTGAAAACCAAGCTTGGTTTCTCGCAGGATCGCCAGCCTGGGGCTGTGTGGGCTTGTGGCAGGCATGGGTCCAGGCGCCCGGCGCCTAGCTCCTGTTCTGCCCCTCCCTGAGGCTATTTGCCCCAGCACAGATGAGGGGTCCAGGCCCTAGTTCTGTAGAGTGACATTCCGATCACAGACTAGGTTTGATCGAGTGCCTCGCACGTGCCCATCACGGGGCTTAGGAGCTAAGGGACCACGAGGACTAAGCAGCCACAGCCCCGGTTTCCGTCTAGTGTCAACACAGTAACAACAGAAACAAATGTGAGCTCATCCCGCTGTGCCCCTTCCCTTGCAGATCCCTCAGAGGCCAAGAAACACCTGTCTTGCTGGATCTTTCAGGGTCAGCATCGCTTCTGGCTCCTAGAGGGGGCCCTTGGCTGACTTCCGGGCAGCCCCCCATTTTACTCTGCTCCAGGGTCCCTGGCTGTGCCTTTGGTCTCCTTTTATGGCACCCCTCTCCGCCCAACTCCAGGGTCATTCTGTGCTTCTTTCCTTTCTCCATTCACACCCCCTCCCAAGCACACGTCACAGGGCTCACTGCATTTATGGGGTGCCCTGACCCCAGTGTTTATCTCCAACCTAGGCCTCTCTCCTGAGCGCCAGCCTCACATGCCCAGCAGCCTCCTCTGCTTTGACATCTCAAACTTACCATGATCCAAGCCATAGCCCTGATCCCATCGTGAACCCCCAGCCTGCCTGGTCATACAAGGCCCCCATTTCAGTAAAGGACAGTGCCAGCCTTCTTCTGTCCCCATTTCAGGAAAAACCCTGGAATCACCCTGGACTCCTTTCTTTTGCTCACATTCCACATGCAGCCAATACTGTTGGTTCCAGCCACGTAATTTGTGCAGTCTGAATATATCTCACCCCTTCCACAGCTACGGCCCAAGCTCCTCTCGCAACAGGATCACTGCAGCAGGCTCCAGATGTCTTGGTGTGCCTTTTGCTTTGCTCCCCATGGTCTATTTGAAAAGCTGAAATGTACATCAGGGCACATCCTCTTTCACTCCAGACCCCAGGGCACCCCATCTCTCTCAGAGTAAAAGCCCACATCCTCACTGCTCACCTTTCCACATCC
Source organism: Manis javanica (assembly GCF_040802235.1). Classification (NCBI taxonomy): domain Eukaryota; kingdom Metazoa; phylum Chordata; class Mammalia; order Pholidota; family Manidae; genus Manis; species Manis javanica. The sequence continues at coordinate 80,266,612 of NC_133170.1, forward strand.
TCAAGCCAGGGACTGCCTCAGGGCCTTTGCACCTGTTGATATATCAGCCTGGACAGGGCCATCCCTACACGGCCACTCCCTTACCAATTCCAGGTCTCTGTCAACTGTCAAACACCCCCTCGCCTCAGTTCCTCTTTTGTGTCTCTTCATGGCACTCAGCCCCTTCTGACATTCCAAACTTGTTAGTTTTCCATTTGCTCATTCTGTCTTTCCATCTCTGCACTAAAAGCCTGACTCCTTGGGGTTTGTTTGGGGACTTGCACGTTTGGTGAATATTGGTTAAACCAGTGATGTCTGTGGCTCACGCAATGATAATTTCACTGGCCCTGTGGATCTTAGAAAGATGCTAAGGGGCGCCTTCTGGTGAGACCCAGACCATGCAAAGGTCTGACTTCCCTTGAGCAGCTGATGTCACTTGACCAAGGTGTCTAGAGGCTAACCAGAGAAAAAGTGGCAGTGGAGAACCAGGCTTCAGACAGAACCTGCTGGAATCCCAGCTCTGCCACTTGCTGGTTGTGCAGACATGGGCTCTCACTCCAGGAATCTGACACTTAGTATCTTGCCTGTAAAATTAGAAGCTATTACGGGTTGAATCATGTCCCCCCGCAAAAAAAATATGTTGAATTCCTAACCCTTGGGAATGTGATCGTACTTAGAAACAGGGTCTTTGCAGATATAATTAGCTAAACTGAGATCATACTGGATTAGGGTGGCTATTTAAACACAGGGATTTGTATTTTTATAAGAAGAGGGAAATCCGGGCACATAGAGACACGGGGAGAAGGTAGCATGGGAAGAAGGAGACAGAGACTGGAGGGACACCTGAGGCTACCAGAAGCTGCAAGGAGGAGGAAAAACCTCCCCTGGAAATTTCAGAGGGACTGTCACC